>NW_011887736.1:0-10035 GCF_000313485.1 Hansenula ciferrii
TTAATTCAATTTTGACCCAGCTGCAGCTTGTCCAAAAACTAGTTATATGGAAATATTTGCCTTCCAGTCGAATCTACTTTGAATACTATATATATATATATTATATATATATATATATTATACTAGTCAGATATAGCTGCAATATGCTAATACTTATCTCCTTACTTATCTATATACACCTGTCGTGTTCTGGCAAATTTTGTTTCAATTCTGCAAATTTTGGCCAAAATTTAATATAATATATACTATATACATACTCTATACTATATAGATTTGCAACATATATATATACCATATATATGCTCAAAGACTATATCCCATATACTATACAAAGAAACACCGATCCGGGTGTCGGGACTCGGGACGTCAGTGATTGTTATACGTCTGTTAAGTGACAAGGATTACATAATCGACAAGGATTACATAATCGACGGGAATTTTAGATCAAGTGGCCCTAACACGATGTTTTTGTGTCTATTGTCTTTCGTTTTCATTTTGTGGAGCCGCCAGATTAATTAATATATAAATATCAAAACACAGCGCTTGAATGTATCTTTTAACAATATGATATTTCAACACTTCAAATACGCTTCATCACAATGGAGGAAACAATAGATTTAGGTGATACCCATAGAATAAAGCAAAGAGCCTCTAAACCATTAAACAGAGCTACAGGTAAAGAAGATGTTCACTCTGTTATTTCAACTGAAGATTTAAACATTGATCATGGTGAAGGTAAAGAAGATGTTCACTCTGTTATTTCAACTGAAGATTTAAACATTGATCATGGTGAAGGTAAAGAAGATGTTCACTCTGTTATTTCAACTGAAGATTCAACCATTGATCATGGTGAAGGTAATGGTGAAGATGTTCACTCTGTTATTTCAACTGAAGATTTAAACATTGATCATGGTGAAGGTAATGGTGAAGGTATCCACTCTGTTATTTCAACTGAAGATTTAACCATTGATCATGGTGAAGGTAATGGTGAAGGTATCCACTCTGTTGTTAGACCAGGTTCTACCGAGATTGAGGTTGATCGAACATTGGAAATATTTGCTGCTGACAATCCTTTTCGATTACAAAGAGATGTATCGAATATTGAATTAGTCACAGCAGCTATATTAGTGTTTTTAGTTATGATCTGTTTTATGTCGATTGAATACCTGTTATTAGTTATAGCAGTTGTTGGATCACTTTACTATATTACACCTTGGGGTAATTAAAAGATGGTTTGCTTCTGTCAAACAGTTGATCTAGGCTTTTTTTTAGAGTAAAGGTGATGTTGCTGGTAATTGTATAGTTATGAATATATATATATATGAATATTTAATTTTATACGTTATATGCATAAGTTAATTGAAAATTTCAAATTAAAATTAAAAATATATGTTATATTATTTTCTGAAATTTGATGTAGTCGACATAATTTCCCTAAGATTTATCACCAATTGATCAACAAAGAAAACCATACGTTTATTAAAGCTCTATATCTATACAGAATAAATTAGAATTAGAATTTTTTTGCCTAATCAACTAATTTGTATTGGTTAATAATGTCAATAATAGTTTTGGAATAGTTATTTAATCATGATGAAGTGTAACAATAGTAATTAATGAAAGATTTATATTGATTAACAAAGGATCTTAATGTTATAAAGTGTTAAATTACCTGTAATGAGAACTTTTCCTAAACCTAATGCACCATCTTTTAATTATGAAATAAATCTGATTTTATAACTAATAATAAATTTGAACATGTTTTCGATCAACCATAGTAAAAATCTTGATCTTGGAACAAAACCATGTGCATTTTTGAAATATCTAGTAGCAGCATCAACCGTTGTTTCTATATTGATGAGACATTAACTTTTTGATCAGATTTGCTAGTGATAGCTTTACCATTTGAAATTATTTCAACTTGAGTGAATCAAAGATACCTTTTTTCGCCCCTAATTCATCATAATCTCAATTAGGGCTTTTACTTTCCCCTAGTCACATGATGTCTTGAATATAAACGTGATATTTTTTGATTTTCTTGGTTACATAATATCTTACATACGCTGATCTTTTACTTTTAATTTCGCGAATTTCTTGAACAGTTGTCAAAAAAAATCAAAAAAAAACGTCTGAATTTGGGATTTTTTAATAGGTGGGAAATTTCCAAAATCAAATCAAATCAAAACAAGAAATTGGTTGAAAGGCTGGTTCTTTTTGGTGATTGTTTGGTTTTGATTTGAATCATAGTTGTGATATTTTGCTGATTGTGGTTTGAGGTTGAGAAGTTTTTTTTTTCAGTTGATATTCATTTTTTTTTTTTGTTTACATTTCAAGAGATCAAAACACGTTTGAGAATTTATATTCTTATTTGAACAAAATTTAACAAAAATGAAAGCTGCTTCTTTGAATAGAAACAATTTTATCCGTCAAATACGAAGAAGACCTTTGACTTTATTGGGTCCTTTATTTTTAATTGTTTTAACTTATTGGTTTTTCTTTACATCATCAAAACCAACATCTAAATATAGTTATAAAACTAAAAAAAATGGATTTTTTAGTAGACAACATGATGTTATTCCAAGAAATTTACCAGGTGATCATATTGCTCATTATGATTTAAATAAATTAGCTTCAACTCCAATGGCTGTTTATAATAAAGAAAAAGTTTTAATTTTATCACCAATGTCTAAATTTTATAATGAATATTGGTCAAATTTATTAAGATTAACTTATCCAAGAGAATTATTAGAATTAGGTTTTATTGTACCAAGAAATAAAGATGGTGATTTAGCTTTGAAAAAATTAGAAAAAGCTATAAAACAAATTCAAACTGGTAAAAAAGAAAATCGTTTTTCTAAAATTACAATTTTAAGACAAGATACTGAATCTTTAGATAATCAACAAGAAAAACATAGACATGCTTTAAAAGTTCAAAAAGAAAGAAGAGCTGCAATGGCATCTGCAAGAAATTCTCTTGTTTTCAGTGCTTTAGGTCCATATACAAGTTGGGTATTATGGTTAGATGCTGATATCATTGAATCACCACCAACTTTAATTCAAGATCTTGTATCTCATGATAAACCAATCATAAGTGCAAATTGTTATCAACGTTATTTCGATGAAGAGAAAAAACAAGATTCTATAAGACCTTATGATTTTAATAATTGGGTTGAAAGTGAAGAAGGTTTAAAAATTGCTGAAAATATGGCTGATGATGAAATTATTGTGGAAGGTTATGCAGAAATTGCCACTTATAGACCTTTAATGGCTCATTTCTATGATGCTAATGGTGATAAGAACACTGAAATGGAATTAGATGGTGTTGGAGGTGCTGCTGTTCTAGTTAAAGCTGATGTTCATAGAGATGGTGCCATGTTCCCACCTTTCCCATTCTATCATTTGATTGAAACTGAAGGTTTCGCTAAGATGGCAAAGAGATTAGGTTATCAAGTCTTTGGTCTTCCAAACTACTTGGTTTACCATTACAATGAATAAATTGCTCTGATTTTGTATAGTAAAATTATAATTTTAGTATTTTTGGTTATACTGCTTTGTAATCGCTGAGTCAGCATTTGGCTTATCGTGATAACGAAATGACTAATGAGAATTAGAAATTAAGTAGAATTTAGTCGCACAAGATTCCAAAACAGTGGAGATTTTAAAGAAAGAGAGTTAATTAGATCAAATTGGTTATAAGAATTGAAATATTTGATAAAGTGATTAGTGATTAAGTGTTAAAGAGTTGATTTGACTAAGAAATTCCATCTTTTTTGCTTCAATTTAGGGTTATTTTACACGTTATACTAGATAAGACATAATTATATCAAAAAGCTAGCAAATTTAACAAAAACACCACCAAAAGAGAAATAAATTCATAGTAACTAAGAGGTATTTTGGTGATTATGACACAACCATTACAGGAAGGATATAATCAAGGCTTCCATCGGTCATTATCCGTGAGTAAATCACAGGGAAATCATCATAATCTATCTCAAAATCAGGGGAATAATGGTCATATTAGCAAAGACTTGGAAATGTCTAAAAGTCCATCGAAAAGTGAGTAAAAAATCATCAGGGTGTAACCTTGGAAGCTTCTTTGAGATAAATACTAACGTTTTTCCAGACCTTGCTCATGTTCCTTGTAAGTTTTATAGACAAGGTGCTTGTCAAGCTGGTGATTCATGTCCATTTTCTCATACACAAGATTCAAATTTAGATACTGCTCCATGTAAATATTTTAGCAAGGGGAATTGTAAATTTGGTTTAAAATGTGCATTAGCTCATATCTTACCTGATGGAAGAAGAGTTAATCCAAAGAGTTTGGCTCAGGTTTATCAAAGTCAACAAGCTCAGCAACAACAAGCTCAACAACAAGCTCAGCAACAAGTTCAACAACAAACTCAAAATGTTCAAAATGTTAATCAAGGTATTATTTCACCACCAAATGGATTCATCACTCCAGGTTCAAGTATTCCAATTTCAAATGGTTTTAATGGTGGTAATTCTAATGGTTTCAATCAATTTGTTGGATCTCAATCTCAATCAATGAATATTATATCACCAACTCAACAAACAACAAATTATAATTTCAATACTTCTTCTTCATTCGATCATCAATCACCTATTCAATATCATACAAGATCATATACTTCAACTTCACCTTTCCAAAATTCGATTTGGTCTCAACCACAAACTAATGGTAATGGTATAAATGGTATTGAAACTAAATTTAGATCATTTAGTCATTCACAAATTGGTAATGTATCAACAAGACCTTTATTCACAGAACCAATCAATGAAAGTGCAATATTAGATGATGATGATGAAGATGATGATCAATCTATAGATGTTTTTGAAGAAGATTTTGTTCCTTCAAGTCTTAGTGATTTATTAACTCCTCAAGAATTGAAAAGACGTGGTTCAAGACCAAGTTCTTCAAATGTTAGACCTCAATTTAATCAACATAATTCTGGAATTAATAATAATTTAGGTCATAATGATGAAGAAGAAATGCAATTTAGATTAGAAGAAGATTGGTTGCATTCATAATATTATATTACATAGTATTATTATTATTGAGATGCAGATATTCATGGGATTTTGGGAGTTTAAAAACATACAACTGGTTTGTAATGATTTGGTTTTGTTCATTAAAAAAAAGGTACTTATAAAAGTTTATATAAAAGTCACTAGAAAACAGGAAAAAGGTCAAAAAATAGAATTTATTATATATTATTACTATATGAAGGTTTTTTTTATATATTATGCGAATTTTATACTACATATTTCTTATTATATTATATATTTAAATCAATATTTCATTATAGTAGTCCAAAAAAACAGACTAAAAATATTTATATAGTGTAATGTACAAACACAATAATATAATATTGTGAAGTTATATGTGGAAAATTTTTAGTTTAAATTTCATGCAAATATCCCTTAAAACCAAAATAATTATATAAAACCAAATTTTAAAACCAAAAAGAATGAAAAATATAAAAATGAAAACATGAATAAAATTGTTTAAACTAAAGTTTTAAAATACAAAAATATGATAGAGAATAATTTTTGATAATCTTAACGACGATCATTTGAACCAATACCTCTCTTACCACTGAATAAATGTTTTGGTAAAGAAGCAGTAGCATGACGATCAGCTTCACCTTGTCTAGCTTGTCTATTTCTTTCTCTTCTTTGAATTTTAGCCATTCTATCAGCTTTTGATCTAAGTGCACCATCTGCAACACCGTCATTTAATCTATCAGATTTATAAACTGGTTGTTTTTTAGTAACATGTTCAGAATCTTGATTCATTATAACATCAGCACCTGATTCAACATAAGGATTTTCTGAAATTTTCTTTGATTTTTTAGAATTTAATATTGTAGTATCATGACCTAATGATTGTAAATGTTCTTCTAGTTCATTATAACTCTTTGTTAATTTAGAACGAGGCATAGTACCACCATTTTTCAAAGCTTTTCTATTTCTTGCAGCATTAATCATTTTTTGTTGTTTATCTCTAATCCATGCAGCTTTTTCTTGAATATCAGTAACATCATCATCTTCAATTTCTGAATCACTTTCATAAAAACCTTCATTTTCTAATCTTTCTTCTTCTTCTTCTAAAGCTTGTAATTTAGCACTAATATCTGGATCAAGGAAATCATAAACATTTTTACCATCTAATAATTCTGGCATTTTATCATTTTTCCATTCATCATCTTCTAATAGATAAGCATCTTTCAAATTAATGTTATAAACACCTGCACCACCATTTTCAGCTTCAATATCACGATGTAATTTACGTCTATTTGGATCTTCAACATCATATTTGGCCAATTTAGAAACACCTTCAGGTATAAAAGCTTCTCTTTTCAAATCATCTCTTGGAGTTGGTTTAGAAACATGAATTTTATTTAAAACATTATTAATACGAGCTTGACCTTTTAATTTTTGTTCAATTCTTGAAGTTAATAATTTTTCACATGCTTTATTTCTAACTTGGAAAACATTATCTTCTTCTTGACATGATGTAGTCATAATTTCAACACCTGGAACACCAGTTAAAGTTTGTAATAAAGCTTGTCTTTCTTCATCTAAATCTTCTGGTCTAATAATATCAGTCTTATTGATAACAACTAAGACAGATTTATTTGCAAATAATGGTTTAATTGAATGGAATAATTTAACTTGAGCTTCAATTGAAAACCCACATTGTTCTGAAACATCCATAAAATATAAAACTGTAGATCTTAAATGTGCAATGGCATAAATGGATTGCATTTCAATGTTATTCATTTCTTCAGTTGGTCTATCTAAAATACCTGGAGTATCAATAGCTTGAAATCTTAAATATTTATAATCAAAATGACCAACATAAAGAGATTTAGTTGTGAATGCATAAGGTTGAACTTCAACATCAGCTTTAGTGATACATCTTAAAAATGAAGATTTACCAACATTTGGATAACCACAAATTAATAAAGTTCTTGTATTTGGATCAATTGAAGGTAAACGACCTAAATGTTGACGAACTTGTTCTAAATAAATTAAAGGATCTTTTAATTTTTTAGAAATTGTAGCCATTCTACCTAAAGCAGCTCTTTTCAATTGTTTACATTGGAATAAAGATTGACCAAATTTTAATAATCTAATATAATCTCTTGAAACTTGTTCAATTAATGTTTTAGCTCTTGAAACAGCAGCTAAAGAAACTTTATAATGATTTTTTTCATATAAAGTATCCATTAAATCTCTATGGAAAGGATGAACATCATCAATTTTTGGGAAACCATGAATTAAATCATTTAATTTTTCATCAAAACCTTCAGCAGTAAATTTAACTTTTCTCATATAAAAAGCTCTAATTCTATTAATACTAAAACCTGGTCTAATAACAGTTGGAGTTTTTCTTTGAGTTCTGTTCAAGACAATGTCCAAAAGGTCATTAGCCTCTGGAACAGTAGGGATATCTTTCCAAGTAAGTTGCATCTTTACTGATTTGATTTAACCTTATATAGAAAAAGATAATGGATCAAAAAATTTTACTTTTATCTATGTTTTTACTTATATGAAAAAAAAAAATATTTCTTTTAATAAAAAAAATTTGATGCTTACTTTGAGATTATGTAATATGCGATGCGATGAGGTTACCCGTCGATTTTGAAAGCTGGGACGTCCATTCGATTCCCGTTGGATGCGAATATTTTTAAAATATTAAAAATCATGACGCTCATTCGAATCCCTGGCAGTGTACTTTCCAAATTATTATATTTTTATTTTTTGTTTGTGATCTTTTTTGTTTTCGATAATCAACGTCATTGACCATCTCATTGATGATCAAAATTAAATCTAAACAAGACATTCATGAAGGCCGTGATGAACCAGGGCATAGAATTGTATACAGTACGGAGATTGTATAGACCTCAAAGACATGAATTGATATCATTTTAACGCTAGACTTTATCAAGAATGTACGATATGTACGGTACTCATCGTAATCCCTGTCTTTGTATGGATAATTTAGTACTTAGTCTTGAGTAATGAGGTCTTAATACTTATCATGGATCATGGTATATATTTGCTCACTTTTAAAGTCTTTATATGTTAACTTTAAGATCCCCATGTTAGTACTTAGTACTATATTTTATATACTAAAAAGTTTCTTTATGTTTTCATGGTTGAACAACTGAGTGTATGGAGCAATTGTATTTACACTTGTTCCTAATAAAGAGGCGATGAGTTTAAAGGAATTAAGGTATGCAAAAGATGGAAATAAGCAAATTATAATTGCTAATTTGTATGATCCTTGTTTAATTCTGGTGTTTGATTTTATTTACCTTTGTTGATCAAATTTTCCATAGAACATTTCCAATTTTTTAGTGAAAAATTAAATGTGCGTCATATTTTGAATGGAATGTAAGATCTCTTTCTATTAATTTAAACCCCCATTTGATAGCATAATTCATGTACAAACGTAGGTCCTTAATACTTGAATGTTTGTACTGGCTACCATAGACCTATAGCTTACTTGTAGTAGGTCATCTTGAGAATCGATCTGTTTCATCAATCTAAATCCCACAACTAAAATCTCATAGCCGATAATCAAACGTTGATTGACCACGACGTATCAAAGGTTATCTATCGATCTAGATATGAAATCTCAACCATATGAAAAACTACCTGAACAGTGAACATCAATTGAAACTTGGAGTAAACTTATCACAATCAATACCCTTTTAATCAATTTACTTAAACTTACTTTAGACTTGTATTCGTGTATTTGTGTAAAGATTTTTGACTATAAAATGTAAGTTAAAGCAGTACCTTAATTGAGTCATTTGAAATTTACATCTTATTGCAACTTTCAACTTAAGTGCACTTGTGCAACCAATCGTGAAATCGCACAAGTAGTAATTAACGAAAACTGGAGTCGACTGAATAATCATCCGGTGCGCGATGTCTTATATAAAACGTATTAGTATTACAATAATAATACAAGACATATAAAAAACATCACCAGATTCAAATCAATGTAATTAAATTTTTTCATTTTTCTATTTTCCTTTGAAATCCTTTATACCTCAAATTAAAATACAAGTACACTGCTCACTGCTCAATCAATTTACCAAACGATAGTAGAAACAACCTTAAAAGAGTAATTCCTAAAATGGAAGCCGACCAAAGGTTGCCAGAAGGTACATATCCTACATTGTTCCGCATAAACAGCTACATATTCAAGTACGCGTTTAAAAACTTTAAAAAACGAAATTGAAAAGAAAACGAAAAACTCAAAAAATTAACAAATTTGTGCAAAATCGCAAAACCCATTTTTTTGCAAAATTGTTCAAATATAGTAATACTGCAACTTGGAGTAGGTTCATGTATCATTGCAGACATCAAAAAAGTCATTAAAAAATGTACGCCTGAATATAATTTGTTGTACCTTTTTTCAATGATTAAAACTTGCATACTATAGTTTCATCAAGTTTTTTGATATCAAAAGCATAGCCTTCATTAAAAACAAAAAGTTATTGTTTGTTTTGATAAAAGTAATAATCAGCGTATACATTTTTGTATGATAACTGGTTTTAAAATTTGTTTTGTATTTGTTTCATTATATTTGTACTTGATTTTTGAATTCAATTTTAGTTCTTGTGTAAATCAGGAACATATAAAGTTTCGATTGAAATCATCTTAATTTGTACTTATAATTTTCATGATTCTCACCTGTCATGCTACTTAAAATCTGTCAAATGGATAATCAAAGTACTTTTATTCGCGATGTTCAAAATCATATTTTAAGGATTTAGCTTTTATTATCTATATCGTTGATCTTTGTTTAAGCTCATATCTTGGTTTTAGATCTTGGTATAACTGAACAGCAGCTACAATTAATTGTTATGATAAGTAAATATATAAAAGACTGAAATTTTCTATACCGCTATTAATACACAATGAATGATATATTTCAAACCCCAATAAAATATCTTTCCCCCTTGATCTTAATCCTGATCCTCTCTCTCTCTC
>NW_011887737.1:0-155336 GCF_000313485.1 Hansenula ciferrii
AAATTTACACTACACGTAGTGTTTATCGCCCTTTTCTTTCTACATCATATTCGAATTTATTAAAATACATTTATTGAACATATATTGTGATGCTATTAACTTCTGTTGAATTGCACTCCAAATTGATAATTCTAACTGTGTGTATTTTGATCATGATGTGCTGTGTATACCGATTCTAGCAAATTTTCAATTTCAATTTAAATTAACTTTGGTTTAAACTTTAAAGGATAATAATTAAGATATATTGCTTAATTTAGTTATTCTTCGAAGTAAATCTGGACTCATATATAATCTGACTTGAAGTTTCCCAAACTCGGTTTCTGGTGCTGTTAGATATGGAATATGACCTAAGGATCTGATCACAGTCCTTTTATATTTTCAACAATGTATTACTCTTCTTTATTATAAAGTATGCTTTTAATCATCTTTACGTTGAAACATTGAAAGTTATTTATGAAGGAACTTATAGAAATCATTGTGATTCAATATTACAATTGATTATGGAAAGATCTATATTTGAACTTTTCAATATACATAAAAAGGTTCATGACTACCATAAAAGTATTGGTTTTAACAAAGCCATCTTTTTGGTATTGATCATGGATCTATATTTATTTTTTCAAGTTGTTTTGATATTCATATGTTAATGTAGTTCAAATATTATCTTTGCGTAGTATAGACACCAAACAATATTCATAGAAAACAATGATTCATCCAAAGTTTTAGGTACTCAGAGTACTACTTCGAACTTTATAAAGGAAGTAAAAGCTGACCATCTACAAAACAACAATACAACATATTGATTGTGAAAAAGTGTATATTATTAGATCATTAATCATGATATTAGAATCATCCCTCTGCAAAGACCATTCATCCATAAAATAACTAATAATTGTTATCTTCTTTGGTATTATAGTTACTTCATCCTTTTGTTAAAAAGAAATAAAAGATAACTTTAACCGGTGTTTATAAGGCCCTAAACCTTCAATGTATTCAAAATTGTGTCAAAACATCGATGAAAATTATTAAACTAATCACTTTAATTCTGGAAATCTTAAAAAAAAAGCCAGGCAAGGCAATCCAATAAGCCCTACCCTATTCATTATAATGACACTCGAAGTTTTACTATACTGGTTGGTAATTCAAATTTAAATATTGCGAAAAAAAATGAACAAGTACTAAATAGCTGCGTGATAATTAATATTTAATGAAAATTTTTTTATATGATCAGTACATTTAAACGATTACATAATCTTTAAATATATAATCATATTATTGAATATATTTTACATCAACAGCAACTTATTAAACACCATCATATATATTATTAATAAAACCTAGAAAGAAAGAAAGCTATACAAAAGAAATAAACTAAATTGTAATTGAAAACACCAAAAGAACTAAACACCTCATTGAACACAAACAGGATCAATACCACTTGCAATATTACATTGATGCATTAATCTTCTTTCACCAGGTTTAAATTGACCAGTAACAGCATGCCAAACTCCTCTATTATGGAATATAACTAAATCACCAGATTCCCAACTATGAGCATAAACATTTTTTGGAGAAATAGCAGGTCTCATAATTCTATATAATTCATTTCTTGCATCTTCTAATTCTAATATTTCACCATTTGATCTTTCTAATCTCCAAACACAACATGCATGAGCTTGTAAATGATGATTACCAGTGATTGGATTTGTCCAAACTAATGGTAATTTCTTAATTTTTGATTCTTCCCATTCCGGTATTTCATCTAATGATAATTCTTTACCTTCACTATGCATTGTTAATCCATCACTTGTGGCTTTAGCTTCACTTATGAAAATATATGGATGTGGGGCATAGACAACATGAGTATTTAAAGCTAATTCTTTATCTTCATCACTAAGTAAATCAAAAGCTAATTTACCTGAAGCAAATGCAGTAGCACCTTGAGTTAATTCTAATTCTTCCTTGGTATCTTCATAAATAATTTTTTGTGTAGCACTATGAGGAGGAACATGAATACCTAATAAAGTAGTAGCAACAGGTGGTGATAATTCATAAAGTGCAGAATCAATATGCCATCTATAAAATCTTGTTTGATTTTCTTCAAAGGCTTGTTTTTCAGTTAATGTATCTTTATGGAAACTAAAATGAGTTGGATGAGTTAATGTAATATCACCAAGACCATGATGACCAGCAGGCCAATCCCCTTGACCTAAAACTTGAACTTGTGGTTGATCAGGAATTGAAGTCCCATCTTTTCTTAAAAGGGATTTATCATGTCTAAATTCTTTACCATGACCATAATTTTGTCCATTTGTTTGAGTTGATGGATCAAATCTTGAAGTTAGAACCCATTGAGAATGTGGTGGTAAATCAGCTTGATTTGGAATAACAATAACAGAATATTTATGTAATGCTTCATTTAGCTTGTTGAAATCTTCTTCATTTAATTTTGATGGATCAGTTATACCTTCTGGTAATGTGATTTTAGCACCAACTGGGGCATCTAATGGTTCAACAGATAATGTATTTGTAGCAGAGGGCATGATATTAATGGTAATCTCAATGGTTCACTGTGTAACAAAGCTATGAACAATAGGGATATTCAACTCCTTAAATATAAATAATCAAAACAGTCATTCAATTGATAAAGAAAACAATCATTTAATTTTTTGTGGTTGTTTTTTTGAATTGATAAGAGAAAATCAAAACACAAATGCCGAGGGATATGATTGCTAGCCGGTGGTATGCCGCGGTGTACAGCTAATTGGTTGAGAATTGCCGCGGTACAGAATTTTTTGGTTTTGTTTTTGTTTGTTTGGAGTATAAAACAACGGTGAAATCCATGAAATTTAATGAAGGAAATTTGATGGATTTGTAGGATCATTTGGTATGGAATTGAATGAAGAATGACTAGGACGAGTGACAAATGAGGTGTAAATGGTGATGAGGTATTGCTCTGTTGTTCAAGTGCTAGGCGTAGTCAGTTGTCAGTTGTTGGTGGTCAAAGGACTAGTTCACTCATGGTTAAACTATATATCCAATCAAGATCCTTTTAAAAGCTATTTTTGATCCATCAATTGGCATACATACCATTACATGAAAGATATAAATCTTATTCACAAGTTACAGCACCCTATTGTCCATCATTTTGTACTGATTATTGTATAGTACAAAAACAAATCCCATTGTTAAATCACACGCGTTTATGACTCTGGGCTAAAAAGGACTAAAATTCGCGAAAGATTCTCTATGTATTCGAGATTTTTATTATACGTATCTGGGATTTTTGATATATGTGTCAATTTAATACATATTGTGTCCCTTGTTATCATGTCCAATTCAATACGACTAGAGACATTCAATGATCAACCAAAATCATGGAAGGATCAAATACCCAAACTTTCCAAATTTGAAGATTTCAAAACAATAGACTGGCTTAATGATAATTTACAAAGTAATAAAAGAAAAGTATTATTATCAAATACAAATAAAACAAGTTTTAAATGGTTAAATCTTTATCGTTCTTTACAAACATATGTGATATTAACAGCAGTAGGGATAACAATTGGATTTGTTGCAGCTTCTTTAAATATCGTTACTGAATATTTATCAAATATAAGGACAGGTTATTGTTCTTCACATTTTTATTTAAATAAAAGTTTTTGTTGTTGGGGTGAATTAGAAGAATCAAAATGTTCCAATTGGGTTGAGTACTCTCAATTTGCACCATTGAATTATACAATGTTTATCCTAATATCACTTGTTTTAAGTTTCACTGCAAGTTCATTAGTACTAAATTATGCCCCATTTGCTGCTGGTTCAGGAATATCAGAAATTAAATGTATCGTATCAGGTTTTACCCTAAGTGGGTTTTTAAGTACTTGGACTTTTTTGATGAAAAGTATTGGATTACCATTAGCTATTGCATCTGGATTAAGTGTTGGGAAAGAAGGTCCAAGTGTTCATTATGCAGTTTGTGTGGGTAGTATTATATCAAAATTATTTTTACAAGGATTCCCAAATAAACAAAAGGACAATACTACAGGGAAATCAAGGACAAGTTCTTCATTAACTTTCAAAAACATTTTGGTTGCATCAAGTGCAGCAGGTGTTGCAGTAGCATTTGGTAGTCCAATGGGTGGTGTCTTATTTTCAATTGAAGAAATTTCCAATATGTTTAAATTATCAACAATGTGGGAATCTTATTATTGCTCACTTGTTGCTGTTTTTGTATTAAAATTGATGAATCCTTTTAGAACAGGTCAAGTTGTTATGTTTGAAGTTACTTATGATCGTGATTGGCATTTTTTTGAAATTCCATTTTTCATTATACTTGGAGTTTTTGGTGGTATTTATGGTATAATTATAAGTAAATATAATATCAAGATGGTTAGTTTCAGGAAAAAATTTCTTGGTGAACATGCATTAAAAGAAGTTTTGATATTAGCTGGGATAACTTCAATAATTTCTTATTTTAATGATTTTTTAAAAATGGATATGACTGAAGGTATGCAAATCTTGTATGAAGAATGTTCAGATATTTTTGAAAATCATAAAATTTGTCACCTTGCAAATAATTATCAAATTTTTAACACTTTACTCACTTTAGCATTAGCAACCTTGATTAGAATGATTTTAATTGTATTTACATATGGTTGTAAAGTTCCAGCAGGTATTTTCGTTCCATCAATGGCATGTGGTGCAACATTTGGTAGAGCTTTAGGTATCCTTGTTCAACTTTGGCATAAACACAATTCAAGTTCCAAATTGTTCACAACTGGCTGCTTAGCAGATGATACCAAGTGTATTACACCTGGAACGTATGCATTCCTTGGTGCAGCTTCTGCACTTAGTGGTATAACTCATTTAACAGTCACAGTTGTTGTTATTATGTTTGAATTAACTGGGGCATTAAAATATATTATACCAACAATGATTACTGTTGCTGTTACAAAAATTATAAATGATAATTATGGAA
Organism: Hansenula ciferrii; assembly: GCF_000313485.1. Taxonomy (NCBI): domain Eukaryota; kingdom Fungi; phylum Ascomycota; class Saccharomycetes; order Phaffomycetales; family Wickerhamomycetaceae; genus Hansenula; species Hansenula ciferrii. The sequence goes on from NW_011887737.1 coordinate 4,979, forward strand.
AAGGTGGTATTGCGGATCAAATGATTGAATTTAATGGATTACCTTTTATTGATCCTCATGAAGATCATGATTTTTTCGATCATGTTGTGGATGATGCTATGACTTTGAAAACTGTTTCATTGTTGGAAAAGGGGTTAACTTATAAACAAATTTCTGTCTTTATTGCAGATACTAATTTCCAAACATTACCAATTATTGAAAGTTTACAGAAGCCAATTATAAAAGGTATTATTGGTAGAGATGAATTAATTACAGTTATTCAAAAAAATCAATTATTAAAGAATATTGAATTAGATACACCATGTCATTTCAGCTCCACAGATTCTGACTCCATGGATGTCATAAATTTCACAAATTATATAAATCCAGCACCAATAACTGTTAAATTAGGAACCCCATTAGAAACTGTCCTTGATCTTTTCCATAAATTAGGTCCAAAATGTATATTAATTGAACAAGATGGTTTGTTGAAAGGAGTAATAACAAGAAAGGATATACTTAGATATGAATATTATTTACATAATGTTGTATCGGGTCATAATGAAGATTCAGAAGTTTTGAAGTTTACAAATGATGAATTAATTTGGGAATATTTACAAAATTTTGAAAATGGGTTAAAAGAGAAATTTTATAAAGTATGGGGGAAAGTAAGTTCAAGAGGAAGATATACCCAACTAGAAAGGGATGAGTGATATGATATTGAATACCTTATATATGAAATACGAAAGTTTTTGACGTTTTTTCCGAGTTATTTAGCTGATTTTTTTGTTTAATTTTGTAGTACAACGGTTATACTTCCGGTATGCGCCACATGATACTTTATGATACAGATATGATACAATATATTTAAAAACCAATTTTCATAAACAATTTCGAAACTATGATACTATTCAAGGAATGCGTTGGTCTTTTGGGATGTATTCATTTATATAATGTTTGAAATCCAGTGGTTCGGTCTTTAAATGTTTGTACTGGTACTTGTTTTTGAAGTACTAGTACACTGAAGAGAACAAACATCATGAACAAAATAACGTATTCAAATTCACAAAGATATCACAATACTTTAATAACAAGACTTATACAAGTTATAATAAACCCATTAATCTTATTTGGTGGTTATTCTTTAATAATATTAGTTTTTTATCATATTGTTTGCTTAAAGATTAATGATCGATATTCCTTTAATGATTCGAAAAGTTCAAATGTTTCAGTTATGGGTATTGATTTATCCTTGGAAAATAATGAATTTGATTTGGGGAAGGTGATTAACAATGATACTGATACATATGTGAATTCATTACAAGGTTCAATTGAAGAATATTTGAATAATACAACAAATATACTTAATTTCCAACATGATTATATTAAACAAAATTTTGATTCGGTTTTAGAAATGAAATGGAATGAATCTGAACAGGTATCACAACAACAAGATAAATTTATTGATTCTTTGAAGAGTTTAAACAGTTCAATAATGGATCAATTAACCCAGGATAAAGAAAAGATTGATAATGCAAAAAACAATTTCGATAGTGCAGTTTATGTTGGTGATAAAGTTGATACATCAAATTTAACATTAAATTTTAATGATATTCAAGACTCTTTAAGTAATGCAATTAATGGATTTGATCAACAGAATGATAATAGTTCCTTGTTGCAGCTTTATGATTCAAAGGATGATTTCAATGATGAATTGAATGATGTTTTCGATGATGTTAAAACCAAGTTGAAAGATATTGATACTTCAATCGATATTGATGATGTGTCATATATGTTGAAATTAGAACCTCAATTGATTGATTCCCAAACAGCTCAAAACAATGGATCGAATAGTACCATATCAAACTTCAATATTAAACAATTCAAACGGGATTCCACAACAAATTTAGTTATAATTGGAGGATTTCTTTGTATCGTTTATTTCCTTATAATGCTTTATCAATATTTCAGATTTAGGTATCAAATGAACTATACCGTTTCACATATGGTTGATTTGGAGAAAACAGATTCCAAATTTGATTATCTTGGTGTATTACAGAAAACTAATGAACCCACAGTGACGATGTTTATGGATATTCAGGGTAAAATATTTGGTAAGTTGAATGATGTTAAATCTTTTTGGATTAATTCATTTATGATTGGTGATATTTCAAATGTTCCATATATGTTTATGGGATGTATGTTTTTGTTTATCGTTTGGCTAAGTTTGACTAAATTAGAAATTCATGATGTTTCATTGGATATAACTAATGATCAATCAATACTTGTGGAGAAATCATATAATTTGACAAACTTTGATGAATTGAAATCATTGAATCATTATGAATTACTTGGAAAACATATAAATAACATCAACAACCAAACACAATATGAAATCCAATCATTAAACGATTCATTAGATGATTTATATTCAAAATTCAATATTACCCATATATTATCAATTCCAACACCAAAAATCCATGCCCAAAACTTCACAATCTCATTACCAACTTCACAATCAACTCAACAATTACTAAACCATCTTCAAACCACAAAATTCCAAGTAAAATCCAATATTAACGTTTCAAATTTCCAAACTTCAAATATTGTTCAAACTTTATCACAAATCATCAGCTCAACATTGATTAAAATCGTTAGAACAGCACTAATAATCGCAGCAATTCTGTTCTTTTTCGTACTGTTTCTCGGTATCCTCTATTCCTTCACAATTTAGCATCAATACAGACATTCAATTGAGCATTTCTCTTTAATTTTGTAGTCAAATTGATCTTTTTTGATTAAATTTCCAATCTTTTATACTTGTAGTGGCCTTTGCGATTCAAATTTCCGATTTTTTTTTTGTAAATTGAATTGGGCAAAAAAAAAATTTACATCAACGAGTTTTTAAAGGATTTGTGGTTGATCAACAAACCAAAACAAGACTTAAACCCAAGCTTAGTGTGCTACGTTTGATTAATTGCTTAGTGTTTCTGGCTCTGCTATAGTTGTGCTCAGGTTATTACTGTCTTTTGTGTGGATCTGCTGTTGCAATTGCGGGTTTCGTACGAGGATTATCGCTAGAGATATCAATTGGCTATTATTTATATTGTATTTATATTCTTTGGGATACATTGCACATCAAATTTAAATGATAATAATACAGTAAAGATTGTTGTTTGAAATACTACAAGATGGCTCATAGGAAACTTCAACAGTGAGTTACACCACCCTTTTGTACTCTTTCTTTTTCCTAGGAGAAATGAAGGATATATAGGAGAAATTATATGCTAACATATACAACTTTAGAGAAATAGATCGTGTGTTCAAAAAGATCAATGAAGGTATTGATATCTTTAATACTTTCCATGAAAGACATGAAATGTCATCAAACCCATCTCAAAGGGAGAAATTAGAATCTGATTTGAAAAGAGAAATTAAAAAACTTCAAAAATTAAGAGAACAGATAAAAGTATGGCAAACTCAAAATGAAGTTAAAGATAAAGAAAAACTATTGGAATATAGACGACTGGTGGAAGTGGCAATGGAAAAGTATAAAGTTGTTGAGAAAGGTTCTAAAGTTAAAGCATATTCTAATATGAGTTTAAAACAAGGTACTGATTTAGATCCAGAAGAAAAGGAAAAATTAGAAACTATTCAATTTATTGAAGAATCTATTGAAAATTTAGAAAATCAATATCAAAGTGTTGAAGCAGAAGTTGATAAATTAAGTTCTAAAAAATCTAAAAAGCAAGCAAGTGCAAATGAATCTAAAAAAGAGGAATTAAAAGAGTTTCAAGAAAGATATAGATGGCATCAACAAAATCTAGAAATTGCACTTAGATTATTAGAAAATGATGAATTACAAGTTTCAGATATCTTGGAGATTAAAGAAGAATTAACTTATTATTTAGAAAGTAATAGAGATTCAAATTTTATTGAAAATGAATATATTTATGAATCTTTAGATTTAGAATCGAATGAATTATCAAATGAAGTTGTTTCATCATTAAGTCAAATTCAAGAGGAAAAAGAAGCTAAAGAAGCAAAAGAAAAAGAACTAAAGGAAAAATCAATTTCTCCAAGACCTGGATCAAATGCAAGCCCGAGTGGGTTAACACCAAAGAAACCATTAGTTGAAACTCCAAAATCTAAGAAATTTGCTACATTATCAACAGGTACACCAACATCAGCAGCAGCAACAAGTTCTACACAACCTGGATCATCATCATTCCCTTCAGTGATAGGAAGTTCAACAGCTTCAACAAGTACGTTAAAACCTGCTATAACACCTGTTAAACCTGCAAGTGAAATGAAATGGTCTGCACTGGCAGCTGCTGGATTACCACCAACATCACAAGATTCAAACGTTAATGTAAATTCAAGTCCTAGTGGTGGTAATGAAGTTGTTTCAAATTCTGGTACTACTAGTGTGCCAACTACTACAACTTCAAATGTTGGATCAACAACTACACCAAATGTTTCTAAAGTGGTACCATCATCATCATCATCAAATGAATCACCTGTGAAATCAAGTACGATAGAAAGTGATAGTCAAAAGAGTAATGCTGCTACAATATTTGATAAAAATGTTATAATACAATCAAATTCTAATACACCACCAATCAATGAATTAGAATTTCAACAAGATTCTGAATTAATAAATTTACCACCAGGTATCCAGGATATAATAACATCATTTGTTTCATGTCGGAAATTAAATTATAATAATCAAGAATCTATAAAAACAATATCAAATGTTTCAAATTTATTAGAAGTTCCCAAGGATCATTTAAAAAATAAAATTTCATCATCAATAACAAATTCATCATTAGAATTATTAAGAGTTTCAAATTTTTGGAATTTAACAAGATTACAAATGACTGGATCAAATTATATGAATTTTTTGGGTAATTTAGATGATGGTATATTATTTTATGCATTTTATTATGGGATAACACCATTTGAAAATTTTATTGTTGAACAAGAATTAATTAAAAGAAATTGGAGAAGTGATTTAATTAAAAAAAATTGGTATCAATTGATATCATTATCTCAAATTCAATCACAATCTAATAGTACTGATTTCCAAATTGGTAATTTCAAAAAATTTGATGCAGAAAAATGGAATTTAATTGATTTAATTAATCATAAATTAAATTTAAAAACTTTAACACCATTGGTCTGATTGTTTGGTTGTTTTGTTGATTGTTGTTGAATTTATATTGTTTTAGTTTACTTCTAAGTTTATATCTTTTATTTAAAAAATATTTCCAGTTGATTTCAAATCTGTAATATCTTTGAAGCACCCAATTAATTAACTTTTTCTCTTAATCTAATCCAAATTCTTCTACGAACACAAGAACCAAAATTTTGTTCACCAGTCCAATGATTTGAATTAAATCTCCAACTATATTTCCAACCTTGATCATCAGTATCTTTATCATTCATTAAAACAATCCAATTATCCCAATTCCATTTCCAATTTAAATCAGGCATTGGAAATAATTTTAAATTCATTATAGTTAATCCATAAACATTTGTAAAATTTCCAGGATCATAAGGTAATAAAAAACTTGTAAAAAAAGGAAGACCAAATATTATAGCACCTCTTTGATTTTCAATTAATAAATCATATGATATAGTTTTCCCCTGGTATAATTTTGAATTCTGTCTTATATAATTATTTATAATTTCATCTATTGTTTGGATGGGTATAATTGAATTTATAACTTCTTTGTATTTTAAATTTTTATTGGTTTTTTGAATATTTATAGTATAATCATTTGATTGTAATTTTATAAACATAGCTAGATCTTTAACATATTGTAAATAAACTTATAAATAAGGCAACTTTTACTAAAGTTTTTGGTTTTTTGTATGAGAGTTTTTAAAGCTCATCGGTTAAAATTATTGGTATTTGTACTCGGAGCTTGCTTATGTAATGAGGCTGAGACAATGAATATGGTGATTTATATACCAACTATTGGTGTTAATGAGCTATGATTTACATGATCATACTCCTTGAAAGCACTCCTTTCTAATGGTACTACTCTCATCTTTATACCTCTTTTCAGTCCCATAATAATCCATGATTCCATGTTTACTCCCACCCCAGATTTACCCTCCCAAGCATAATTTGTTGGAAATGTTCGCGAATTTGGTTCAATTTCAGAAAAACCGGAACAATAAAAAGATGACAAAAGACTTGAAGAAGGCTGAAATGAACCATAATATCAACTAAAAACCAATAGATAATAGCTCTCAAAAGGTTTATAATGACTGATTTGAACTCACAACTCAACTATTCCGCATCTCTACACTACCAACAACAACATCAACAATATCAAAACTCATTACAGAAACTACAGGCTAATTTAAAAGAAAAAGCTGTGATGAATAATGACCCAAATTTATTAATTAATATCCCCCTTGATGGTAATCATGATCATAATTTAACACCTGCTCAAGCACAAGCCCAAGCTGCTGCTAATGCTGCTGCCCAGGCTCAAGCTGCTGGTGGTACTCCTGGTGCTGGAGGAGTTCCTGGTCCTGGTGGTGTTCCTGCCCCTGGTATTGCATGGAATTCAAATTTTAATAATAATGGATTATTTAGTGATACATTATCACCATTTTTTGCACCATATGGTATAGATGTTTCACATTTCCCATTAACAAATCCACCAATCTTTGAAAGTTCAATGATGATGAATAATCATGGACAACCAAGAAGAAGAATTTCAATTTCAAATGGTCAAATTGGTCAAATTACAACACATTCAATTAATGATGAAGATTTATATGATTCTCAACCTCCTCCTCTACCCAAACAAACTTCTCAAGATGATTCTGGATTAAATCATCAACAACAATTATTGTATAATCAATTAAATTTGGATTCAAGTGCTGGTGATTCACAAGTTGCTCCACATTTATTAGGTGGTGCGCCACCTCAACAAACACCTCAACATCAACAGATTCCACCACAACAACAACAACATCAACAACACCATCACCCACAACACCAACAACAACAACAAATTCATCAAGTTCCTCAACATCCAAATTCTGTACCACCTCCACTCCCACAACAACAACCAACACCAAATATTAAACAAGAATTACCATATCAAAGTGGAGGATCAGGAATTCCAAATCATAAATTAGTTTATAACAATGAAGTTATATTTAATCCAGATGCAGGACCAATCCCAGGAACAGCAGCATGGAAAAAGGCAAGATTATTAGAAAGAAATCGAATTGCTGCATCAAAATGTAGACAAAGAAAAAAAGCTGCCCATATTCAATTAAAAGAAGATGTTGAAAAATATCAATCACAAATTAATAAATTAAAGAGTGAAAAAAGAATCTTGTTTGAATCTTTAGTTTATTTGAAAAACAATGGGGTTGGTAATGGAAAAGAATTGAATAAAATTTTTGGAAAATTGAATGATATTACTCATCCTGATAAAGATGATGAAGATACTAAATTTGATGAAGATCAAGATGAAGATCAAGATGAGGAATAGTAATGTCTTGTTGTATAACATTTTGATTTTTTCGTTTATATTTCTTTATTTCTTTGGGTAATGGTTTGTTTTTATATGTTTTATAAATTTTAGTTTTATTAGTTTATACGATTTGGTTTCATTTTGGTTTTCTTATATATACAAATGTTTTATTTTACTATGTCGTAATATTTCCTATGTAATTAATAATTTGATGATTTCATTTAATCGTCATTTAATTTTCAGTATAAATAGTTTTAAAATCCCATGAAAATTGATGACAACAACAACTGACGTTTTCTATAAGCGCTAAACTTGGATTTTAGGGATTATTATACACAGTAATAGAGCGGTTAACAAACTAATAACACCATTGAATAGCGGTTGATTAGAGGTACATTATGATGTCTTTAGAAATGGATTTGGCCATTGTAAGTATGTTTTAATGTTTGGTTAAAGGTTGGTGAAGTGCTTTGTTTGTTGATCTCATGAAAATTGAGATTTTGATTGAATGAAAAACAACTTTGAAATTTAAAAGTATTAGAAAACCATCGGAATTATAAAAATATCTGGAACACAATCTTCAATTCTCATAGTTTAAGATCCTTGATTATGATTAGGTGTTGCTTATTAGATTCATTGAGTTATTGAATCATTTATTAACATTAAAGCATCTTATGCCGGTAAGATCATGATGATATCTATAGAACTACCTGTTTGAGATGACGTTGGAAAAATATGTATGCACAAGAGACAATAAGGCAGTAAAGTTTAGACTCAACTGATATCTTCGTATATATCATATTCAATTGCCGGTGGTACAGTTTGTGAGTTTGTGTTTGGTGGTGGTGCTTTAGCTTATAACGGTTTTATTAGGTATGGCTGGATTTTTTATTGGTATATGTGTCCCTGATGACCTCAGAGAATCATCATCACACACGTCAGTGGTTAAACACTTGGTTAAGTATAACAACTTAAACCCATGGTTTTAAGAGATTGGGAACAACATCTAAAGGATTATGACTTGGATTATTTGGTGCTTGACTAGTTTTATTTGAAATTGCTACGTTGGTTTAGTTCATATATTGGATTAGTTGGTCTTATTGTGGTGTTTGTATTCATCTATAAAGATGTAAATCTTGTCCAAGTTTTCCAGTTTGCAAAGTTTATGATGTTATTAATCTTGCATTTAATGGAATTTCAATACTTCATGATAAAAGAAATTTTAACCCACTTTGAATTTTATGAATTCATAACTCAGCTAAGCTACCCATTGGCTTCTACTTTAACTAAACATGTTAGTCTGTTATGTTTTTTTTACTAACATATTTATATGTTATTAGGCTATTGCTTTGATTAAATTTAAAAATAAAATTGATTCTAGGTTAAGTATTAAAGGTATGTTACCAATATGTTAATATTTCATTGGCTGTGGTATTAACTTTTTCTTGCAAGAATTTATAAATACTTTAAATCATGGGATTACAAACAACAACATAACAGTTGTTGAAGAACCAATAAATAATAGCACTCCATTCCAAAATCATAAAAGATCAAGAGATGAAGTTTTAAATCTTGATAAACCTTTGAAAAAACAGAAAACAACACCCTTGGAATTGAATTTAAATATTGATTCAATAAATGATATTGAACCTCCTTTAAATATTATTGAAGTGGAAAATTGGTTAAGTGATGCTTCTTTAATTACAAATAAATTGAATGAAACAATTCCTGAGATTGGTTCAATTAAGAATAAAAAGAATACTGAACATACAAGTGATAAGATTGTTAAACAGGGTGTTTCAAATAAAACACATCCATTAAATACAAAACATTTATTAAAGAAGTCCAAAAACTTATCAAATTCAAATAAAAATGGATTTTTAAGTGATAAAAAATTTATATCTTTAAAAACAAGTTCTAAATCCAAATCATTAGCTCAGAAAAATAAACATATTGATGATAAACAATTAAACAAAAATTTAAATACATCTTCTAAAACTTTAAAGAAAACTACAAAAGATTCAAATGGATTAATCAAAATAATAAGAACAGAAAATCCATTAAATAAATTACCAGGTGGAAAAAGTAACTTTGAAACCAATTATCATGTATTCAACAATATAACTTTATACTAACACACATTTCAAGAATATTTACCAATTTTATCCCAATTAAAAATTGATTTAACTGCATTAGAACTTTATGAATTTAAACCAATTTTGGAATTCCAAATTGATGATGTTTTAGATTGTTTTAAAACTTTTATGGAATCTGAATATATTAATGAATTAACTATGGGTGTTTTAAAAATACTTATGTATCAATTAATTCAAAAATGTATTAATTCTAATGAGGATAATATATTAAATAAGATTGTTGATTGTTGTTCTAAAATTATTTTATATTTTGCTAAACCAAAATATGAACATACAGAAATTGTTAATATAAAGTATAAAATTGTGGAAAACATTATAATAAAGTTAAGTTCAATTGAAAATAGTAAATTTTGGTTGATAGTTCATGAATGTTTATTAAATAAACTAGCAGAATTTTGTAAAATTTTAATTCAAATATCAATAAGTGATGAAGAATTAATATCAAAGAAACAATATTCATATATTGAAAAATATTTATTACAAAGATCTCAAATACAAGTTGGTAATAAAACTGGGAGTATTAAAAATTCTATAAAAGATGGTTCACATAGTTTAAAATCTTTAAAATTTGTTATTAAATTTTTTTGTTATTTATTAAAGATTCAAAAAATGAAAGATATAGAGAAGTATAACTCATTAAACATTGAAAAACTTTCATCAATTCAATCATTTATTCAATCATGTTTAATTATAATTAATGATATTTCAATATTAAAAATTTTCAAAAAAATTAAACTTGATTGGAATCATCAATATTGGAATTTAGAATAATACACTACATGGCTATATATATCATTAAATATAAATCTTCATTAAAAGTAAAGAAATTTGTTCTTTTTCGTAGCTATACAAAATTAAAATATAATAAAATAATCATCAAAAAGAGTAATCCTTATACCCTCACTTCTCTTTAACATCACGTACAGGATCAAAATAAGAATGAGCCATAGCTTCTTTAGCAGTTAATCTTTCTTGATGATCATAACGTAATAATTTATCAATAAAATTTATAGTTTCATCATCAACTAAATGTTCATTTGATGGATTTATAAATCTAACCCATGGTCTCTTAGTATATTGACCAAGATCTTCATATTCAGTACCTAATTGAATTTTATATTTTTTTAAATATAAATGTAATTGATCTGTCCCTAAAACACGAACAATTTGAACTAATTGATCAGTATTTGATTTCCCATGGAAAAAAGGTTCTCTTTTAAATATTATTGATGCCAACATTGCACCAAATGACCAAAGATCTAATGAATAATCATAATATCTAAAATCTACTAATAATTCAGGACCTTTAAAATATCTTGATGCAACTCGAACATTATATTCAGTACCTGGATGATAAAATTCTGCTAACCCCCAATCTATTAATCTTAATTTTTTTTCTTCATGATCAATCATAACATTATGTGGTTTAACATCTCTATGCATTATCCCTTGAGAATGACAATAATCTAATGCTTTTAATAAATCATACATATAAAATCTAATATCATATGAAGTTAAAGTTGGATATAAAGTTCTAAAATCTAAATTATTAACATATTCAGAAATTAATGCAGGTGTTTTAGAAACAGGATCTCTAACCACGGCTAATAATTGAATAATAAAAGGACCATCAACAAGATTTTGTAAAATTTTAATTTCTCTTTTAATTTTTTTTCTCTTGACGGGTTTTAATACTTTTATAACAACTTTTTCATGATTATTTAATGATATACCTTCAAAAACTTCTGAATATTTTCCACGACCTAATTTTTTAACAATTTCATAATTTTCTTGAGTTTGCCATACAATACTAACATTTTCATAATCCCAATATGATTGAGATTTTTGTTGATTTGCATTTGCATATACTTTTGCAACAGATATTGATCTATCAGTCATATTGTATTGTTTCTATTTCTATTTCTTCTTGTTTCTTGTTTCTCCTTATTAGCTCAACACCCACAATTGACCAATTGTAATATTAAAAACCAACCAGTAAATATAATAAATCAACTTTTCAACAACCTGTCAAAATATCAAAATGTCAAAATTTATCAATTTCTTAATACTTTTTTTATTGTGGTTTAAAGCAAAAAAATTTTGAAGGCAAAAAAATGAATTCGCGGGTGGTGTTTGGATGTTTAAATACTCATTTAGCCTAAATAAAACTATTTTTAATTAAAATATACAAAGAAGTTGCAAAGAAAGATGGTATTTGTTTATTTAATGGTTTGATATATTCCTATGAAGTTACTTTAAATCCCCTGTAACCCCTTGACCAATTCCGAGTGTTTTAGCTTATCATTCTCACTTGAAGATATACCTTGTAAAGATCTAATATCACCAACAATATCACGAGTTTTACCAAAATAAACTTCTTGTAACAAGTTTCTTAATTTAGATTCAATTTCTTCAACAAGAGTACCTATGTTAACTATATGAGATTGATCATCTGTTATTGGTAAAGTTTTCTCGGTTTGTCTAATTAGATTACCAGATAATGAAGTTGATTTTGGATCATTTGATAAATCTAATATAATTGTGGAAGTTAATTTATATGTAGCCTTCGAGGAACCTTGAACAAGTACTTCCAAAACATGAATTGAATCCCATGAACCTTGTTCATTATCAGTAGATTTTTTCAATAATACAACACCTGCGAAATTTGAATCATTTGTTGAATCTTCTTCATCTTCTTGATCCCAAAAATAAACACTTGAAACACCACCTTCATAATATAAATCTCTATAAACATCAAATGAATCATTTGCATAGATTTCTAATTGTCTTAATTTATCAGATGGGAATGGACTTTCATCTTCATCATCTAATTTGGGATAATATTTATTTGACCATGGTGATCTATAAGAATCTAAATCTCTATTATAATCACAAATCAAGAATTTTCTTCCATCTTCTTCGTCTCTAGAAATACTTAATGGAACATCCACCGAGGAAAGTAATTCTTCTGTTAAATCTGGATTCAATCTTGTGATTTTTTGTAAATTTGTAGAAATATTCTTTGGATCTAATCTTCTTAAAAGATCCAACGCAGCATCATAAGATTCTTCAGACTGGGATTGAACGTTAGCGACTCACGGAAAAAGACAAAATAGGGTATACTAAACCTCACAAAACTCACCATTATATTATTTCAACTCAATTCTAACTATCAATGTCACTTTTAAACCCTTATAATCACCATCAACTTCATTTTTTGAACATTTCCATTTTTAAGGAGTTCAATTTCCAAAATCATCAAAATTGTCGTGTGGAAACCGGAATAATAAACGAATAATCAAAAAATTTAAAACCTTGGGAATTTAGTCAAACATTTTTACTTAATCTTTTTGAAATTATACTCAATTAACTCTTTAATTATTGATTCTTTGTTAAAATGTCCAGTTTCATTGACTTCGTCGGTCCTTATATCCCAACTACACCAGGTATCTTACCAAAATGGTTATTATTCGTGAGTATTAATTAACTCTTTAACCCCCAGATAATCAACTAACCAAAATATTTTTCACAGATTTCAATTGTTTCAGTGTTTAATTCAGCTCAAACTTATCTATCAGGTTTAGAATTAACAAGAAGAGTCTATGAAAATAAACCTCAACAAACTACTGATCTTTCAGCTAGAACTTTTGGTACTTGGACTTTTGTATCCGCAGTTATTAGATTTTATGGTGCTTATTATTTAACAAATCCTCAAATTTATCAAATTACTTTAGCTTCTTATTTAATTGCATTTGTTCATTTTGTTTCTGAATGGTTGATTTTCAAAACTGCTAAATTTGGTAAAGGTTTATTAGGTCCTTTAATTGTTGCAACTTCAACAATTGTTTGGATGACTTTACAAAAAGATTATTATACAAGTTTAGCTTAGAGCTTACATCATAGAATATACGTTATAAGTTTATATATTTCTCGTAAAAAGTATATAAGTTCTGTAAGTGGAAAAAACGTTTAATATATATGGACATTAACAAACTTTGACATTATAATGTGTTGTTTTTTTTTGTGTTTAATATTGAACTGAAATGAAAAGGAGACAAAAAAAAAACCGAAATAAAAAGACAAGGTCAAAAAAAGATAAAAAAATTTAAAATCTAATGTTTTGTTGGATCTTGACGTTTTAAAACTTCAACTGCAGGACCTAACAATCTTTGGAAACCACGTTTATCTAAAGTTGCAACTTGAACATCAGTTTTAGCAACAATACTAGCTTGTCTTGGTGTATCATTTAATAATGCAACTTCACCAAAATAATCACCTCTTTTAACATGACCAATTAATCCTCCTTGATTTTTAATAACATCAGCTTCACCATTTTCAACTAGATAAAAATTTTCACCAACTTCACCTTCTTTAATAATAACATCACCAGATTTATAACTTTCAGTTTCTAATGCATCTGCTAATTTTGATCTTTCAAATAATGATAAACGACTTAATACTGGAACTTCTTTTAAGAAAGATTCATATAATTGTCTCTTTTTAGAAGTTTTAGCTAATAAAATACGTCTAAATGTAACACGATCCAAGACCCACAAGACTAAATCACTTTCAGCAACCGCGGTAGCAGCCCTTGGAGAATTATACATTAATGCTAATTCACCAAAACTTGCACCTGCACCAAATCTATTAACATTTTTACCATCAACAAAGAATTGAACATAACCAGTTTCCACAACATAGAAAAAATCACCTTCATCACCTTGTCTAATAACTTCAGTACCTGCTGGATATTTAGCTTCTTCTAATGCATTTATAACAGTTTTAAAAGAATCTTCATCTAATGAACTAAATAAGAAATTTTTAACAACTGAATTACTTAATCTTGTTAATTGTTCTTGAGTTTTTGGAATAATTGGTGGTTTCCAATCATCTTTAATTGATTTTGGATTGAAAGTTTCTGCACTAACTGATGTACGTCTATTAGCATTAAAAGTTGTTGGTAAATTATGAAATCCACCTGCATAACTAGATGAAGCCTGTTGAGGACCAGGACTTTGTTGATGTACTTGTTGTTGTGATTGTGGTGATGATTGTGAATATTGTCCTTGTTGTTGTGGTTGTTGAGGAACTGATTGATGATGAGCTCCAGGTGTAACATGAGAAATTCTTCTTGTTGGGAAATTTGATGGACTTTCTGATGAACCTGAACCTGAATTTGGACCTGAAGAATGAGGATCCACTGCATTTGCTATATTTGATTTATTTGATTCACCAACATGGAATCCACTTTTAAAAATATCATTTGAACCAGGACCTTGATCATCAGAACCATTATGATGTGGATCAACTAAATCTGTTGAATGTGGATCATCATTGCTAAATGAATTTCTAAATAATGGTTGTCTTTGGAATGGTTCTTCTTCAGCAATATTAGTTAATTTACCACCTGGAAATAAACTAATCCCAGCAGCTCTTGCTTTAGGTTCTTGAATCCATAATTGTTTCCGTTGATCTTCTAAACGTGATTGGAAATAATTAAAACAAAATTGTAAGATATCTTGAGGATTCTTACGTTGCACTTCTTTATTCAATTCATTCAATTCATTGATATAATCTTTTGGCAAGGACATCTTCAATTGATTTGTGTAAAATGGTATGAAACTATCTCTAATCAATTGATCTTTTGATAACCTTTTGAAAACTAAATCAATTGGTTGTTCAAGTTTTTGCCTTCAGCAGCTTCAATTCGCTTTTTATCAATTCAGGGATTTTGACAATTTCATAAACACTGGGGAGTTCCGAGGGGTGTGAAATTACCTAATATGGTAATTTGGGGTCACCTGATAGGCACTTTGAATTCCGACTATCAATAATAAATAGCTGTCAAAATGTCAAAACTTATTTTAAACATTAATTGAATCAATTGGGAGATTATTCGATATATGTGATGATGGAGGAGATGAAGAGTGTTTTTACTAGTATCTAGTGAGGTTTTAACTCAAAATTTGGGACTGTTTCCACAAAAAATCATCAAAATCGGTTAGCATTACCTATACTAAATGAATTACATAAAACTACGATGAATTATCAGATGATAATATTCAGCATATAAAAAATCAATAATATCATAATAATTTACCCATTATATAACTTAAAACATATTTATATCCCCCTTACTTATCTCATCTCTTTAATCATTTAACCCATCTATGATACATAATTAAATCTTAATAAAATTTAATTAAAAAAAAACAATTGTAAAAATCAGTTATATATAGTACATTGGTATCCATTGGTATCTTTCTCTCTCTTTATTTATTCCATGGTTTATAGGAATGTTAATATATTGTACAATTTTGGATCATTCATTGAATTAATCCTTTTCTTTTATCTCTATCTGGTGGTCTTTGGAATGCACCAGGTTTTCTTAAACCTTGAAATGCTGGTGGTTTTCTTAAACCAGTTTGAAATTTTGGTCTTTGTAATTTAGGTGCACTTGAAACTTTTGAAGTTGAAGCTGTTGTTGATGATGTTGATGTGGTGGTATTTGTTGCTGGTGGTGATGGTTGTTTTGTAGTATTAACACTAGTATTTGATACTGGTGGTGTTGATCTTTCCACTTTAATTGGTGCTTTTGAAACTTCTTTATCTGTATTTGATGATGTTGTTGTTGGTTCTTTATCTTCAACAACAATTGATTCTGGAACATTTTTATTAGAATCTGAATTAGATAAATCAGGTCTTTTAAATGATGGAATTTTAATTGGTCTTTGTAATTGTAATGGAATTTGTGAAACAGGCTTTGGTATTGAAAGTTTAGTCTTTTCAATTGGTTTAGATTTAGATTTACCATCATCTAAATTAACACGTTCAATAACTTTAGTAACTTCCACTGGTTTTGAATTAGATTGATTTTTATTTGAATGACCTTCATCATATGATTTCAAAGCATCATCAATATTTGAATCAATATCCATTTTATTTGAATCTTCAACTCTAACAACTTCTTTTGTAATTGAAACATCTTTATCCTTTTGTTTATCTTGACCATCATCAAATTTCATACTTGTTGGAATTAAAGGTATGGAAAATCTTGGTTTTTTCAATTCAAAATTTGCTAATGCATCATTTTTCCTCTTTAATGGTGGTGCAGGAGCTGGAATTGGTTTATGAATTCTTGGTGGATGTTGTGGAATTGAAGTTTTACGAAATTGTTGTTGAGAACTTGAACCTGGTTGTTGTTGTTGTTGTTGTTGAAATTGTCTATTACCGACTAATGAACTTAATTCTAAATCCGGTTTCTTTGATGGTTCTTTAATTTCCACAGTGGATCTTTGTTGATTAGATTGATCAGGTTGAGATCGTGGAATTGATTGATCAACATGGAATGTACTAACTGTACCTTTTGGTAAACCTGCAAGATCTTCAACTTCACCTGGTGATAATTCTCTTTGTGTAGTTGTAATATAATTATTACCAGTGTTATTAGTATTAGTATTATTAATTGAACCTAAAATACCACCAATGTTTGAAACATTTGATTGAGAACTTGATAATGAAGTTGTAACAATTTGTGAAATTATTTGAGTTAATGAATCTTGATTTAATGTATTAATATCAACTTTTGATAAAGTTTCATTAATTAATGAAGCTAAATCTTCTAAATTTGCAGCTTTAATAATTCTTCTATTTGTTCTTTTTTCAAATTCTGTTTCAATCCATTCTTTTTTCTTTGGTGTATCTTCAATACCAAATAATTGTGAAGCTCGCTTCTTTAAACGAGCTCTTAAATCATTATTTTGATTTTTTAATTTATTTGCATCTCTCCATCTTTTCTTACGTTCTCTATTTTCAATCTTAATTCTTTCTCTTTGTTGTTCAGGAGTTTCATTTCTATCAGGTTTAACTTTTTTAGTAGTTTTAGGTGTAACTGTACTTTCCAATCCCATAGTAGTTAAACCTGGAGTTGATTCTTTAGAAAATTGATTTTCTTGAATAATTGTAGAATTTTGTTCATTTAATGAAATTTTCCCCTGACTAACAGCTGTAGTAATTGCAGAAGAAATCATATTTGTTAAATTTGAAGGTAAATTTGGTAATAATGAACCAATATTATTTAATAATACATTTCCTTGAGAACTTGGAATTGCAGATAATTGACCAAATGAAGAAGTTAAAGATCCTGATGATGATGAAGGTTTAGATGTTGTATTAGCATTTTTACCTGGACCACTAGAACTTGGAGCTGTTGAATCACTTGATCTACCATCATCTTTAGTCAAATATTGTTTAGCCATAATTAATGCATTTTCCACACTATTATTTTCATTATCCTTTTGAATATCATTTTGTTCATAATTTGATAATGTTGAAATAGAAGTTCCAACTTGATTAGTATCAACTTGATTTGAATCATTTTGTTGAGTTGTTGGAACTTGTCCAGAAGTTGGAGTTGAAGTTTGTGATTCAATTCCTTTTAATTTATCATCATTAACAATTTCTTTACCATTATCACCAATTTGTTGTTGTGGTTTAATCAATGAACCTTCATGTAATTTTGTAAATTTACCACTTGTTATACCAGATCTACTTAATGCTAAAGTTTCAGCAATTGACAAATTTTGCTTTTTACGTTGTTCTGAAACTAAATTATTTTGTAAATCAATTGATTTATCTTTAGATAATAATAATAAAGGTGTACTTTTAACAGAATCCAGAATTGAATGTGCAGGTGCAGGTTTTGGTTGTTTTGGACCAATTGAAGTTGACTCTTTTGGAGTTGAAATTGGAGCAGCAGTTGATGATGATGATGATGATGATGGTGGTTTTGGTAATTGTTTTGATTGATCTTGTGATGGAACTGAAGGTAATGGTTGAGTAGTCTTCTGTTGAGCTGGAGGAACAATTGTTTGAGGTTGAGAAGTTTGAACAGTAGTTTGTGAAGGTTGAGGAATTGGTTTTGATAATTGTGGTCTTAAAGCTTCACGTAAACCTTCAATAGGAAGTAATAGTACTCCACTTGAAGTAGCTGAACGACCAAGACCAATCCATGAAGGATCCGTTGATGATGAAGCACTAGTAGCAGCAGGGGTTGCTGTTGTTGTTGTTGTAGCTTTTGCATCTTTCTTCTTCTTTGGTTGAGTCTTCCTTGGAGCTCTTGGCTTCTTCTCTTTTGGTGGTTTTTTCTCCTTTGGTTTAGCTGGAGTTTTCTTTTTACCAGTTGTTGTAGTTGATGTAGTTGCAGTTGAAGTTGAAGGAACAACTTGAGGAGTTAAATTTGAAGAAGCTTGATTAATCAATTGATTAATCAATTGTGAAGAATCTTGTGAATTACCTAAATTCATATTTTGTAATAATAAATTTGGATTTTCCACAGCCATAGCTAATGCATTTTGCATAATTTGATTCATATCAATTTCATCATCTTGTTGATTTTGATTACCTGATTGGTGTTGATTAGATTGTTGTGGTAAAGGTTGTGATTTATTTTCAGGTTCAACTTGAGCATCAATAACATTTTGTACCAATTGTTCTAATGCATCTCTAAATGGATCAATTTCATCAGTATATTGTGGGATTGGTTGTTGTTGTTGTTGATTTTGTAATTGTTGTTGTTGTTGTTGTAATTGTTGCAATTGTTGTAATTGTTGTAATTGAGCCATTTGTTGATTATATTGATTTTCTGATTCTGCAAATGCACTCAAGATTTGATTTTGTAATTCTTGATCATAATCATCATCATTTACATCAGTTTGCGATTGATCTTGAAGTTGTTGTGGTGGAACTGGTTGTACAGGTTTTATAGGTAAAGGTTGATGTAATTGAGGTTGAGCTTGAAGTTGAGATTGTTGAGTTGGTACCTGTTGCACAGGTGGTTGTTGAGGTTGTTGAACTTGAAATTGATTTTGATGTTGTTTCAAAGAACTTTGTGATTTCTTCTTTGAAGCTGATTTAGCTTTTGACTTTGCTGGTGGTTTTGAAGGTTGTTGAACTGGTGGTGGTGCTGGTACAGGAGCTGGTGCTACAACTGGTGCTACCACTGGTGCAGGTGCAGGTGCAGGAACTTGAGGTTGAGGTTGAGGTTGAACTTTTGGTTCAAGTTGTGATTGTGATTGATATTGAGGTTGTGAAGTTTCTTGAGCATCATTAAAAGCTTGCATGATTGAATTTTGTAATTCCAATTCAAAATCATCTTCATTTTGAGGTTGATTTTGTGATTCAATTTGTGATTGATCTTGAGTATGAACTTCTGATTGAGGTTCACGTTCATCTTGACCTTGATTTTCGAAAACATCCATAATTTGTTTTTGTAAATCTTTTTCAAAATCATTCTCTTCTTGATTATCATCTTGATTTGTTGATTGAATTGATTCAACTTGTTCATGCCTTAAATCTTGTTCATGTTGTTGTGATTGTTCAACATTATTATCAATTGGTTCAGATTCTCCTAATGCATCCATAATTTGTTTTTGTAGTTCTTTTTCATAATCAACGTGTTGTTCTTCTTGTACTTCTTGTGGTTGTACTTGAGATTGTTCCTGTATTTGTTCTTGTACTTGTTCTTGAGCCTGAGGCTGTTCTTGTTCTTGAGGTTGATGTGGTTGATGTTGTGGTTGATATTCTTCAACTTGATCAATTGATTTTTCCACATGAGAAGGATCAGATTCTTTATCATCAATATTCAACTGTTGTCGTATTTGATCCTCGATATGATTTTGTAAATAATCATCATTTTGATCAACTTGTTGATCTTCATGTTGCTGTTGCTGTTGTTCTTGTTCTTGATGGACTGGTTGTTCTGACTCTTGATAATTTTGTTGTTGATTAAATTGTTCTTGTAATTGTCTTTCAACTTCTTTTGCAAAATCATCCTCTTCTTCAACTTGATTCTGATCAACTTGTGATTCAATATTTGTTTCAATATGTTGTTGTTGAGATTGATCATTATTATACTCTTCATTAGTCCCCTCGGTCATTGATTGGAATTGTTGTTCCAATTGTCTTTGAATTTCAGCTTCAAAATCATCAGCCTCATTAAATGCTTCTTGGATAGGATGTTGTCCTTGTTCTTGATCATTATGTTCATGTTGATGATATTCAGTAGACGCGGTTTCATTGTTATTTTGATTTTGATCAACATTCTCTAATTCACCAGTGACACCATTATTATTATCAACTTGACCAAATTCATCTTGGAATCCTTCCATAGCTTGTTGAACCACCAATGCTAAATCATCATCTTGATTCTGATCTTGTGACATCTTTTATATATATAAATGACACAATTATAATTATAAGTAATTGTACACAACCAATTGTTGTGGCAAGAAGCCTAACAACAGTAATTCAAAATGTTTCTTGTTATGATGGGGTACAATAGCAATTACAGAGTTTCTTCAACTGTGTTATTCTCTGTTTTATTATGCCTTTAGATCTGTCTGTTAGATATGCAAGATAAGCTTCTTTGTTTACCTTTTGTTTACGTTTTGATAATCAACGGGTTTGGATGTGTTGATGTTTACGTTTTCAGGTATTTGAGACTGCTTAGTGACTGTGAAAATTTTCATGAAATTCTGGAATTCGCGATTATTGTGTGTGGAGTTGCATTTGCAGAGGGGAGTTGACATAGTAATTTGGGAGTTAACTATGTGTGTGAGAATTCAAAATCCCATTCTCAGAGGGTGTTTTGGTTCCCAGATTTACACTTTGGGAATGAAAACACAGTGTAAATACCAGCACCAGATAATATCAAGTAGTTAACAAAGTACTATGAATAAACAAATAATTAATGAAAAGGATTGAATCTATAGGGATTAACACGTTGATTGTACTGATGAATGTTTAATATTTTTATGATTTATTCATATAAATTTTGTGTTTTTTTTTGGTGGATGTTTGGAATTGATTATGGATTTTTCAAGTGTTGATTAATGTGTATACGTTAATATACCAAGTTCCAACCAATATTGAAAAATTTGACCTCAAAGTTTTTTCAAGATTTCATAATATGTAGAATCTGATTAATCTCTCGGTGTGTTGCAAGTTCCATTAGAATGATTTTTGGCTATAACATTGTTTGATAGTATACGGTAAACAAATCGTTCTCTCTTTTTGTTTTTGTATTCACTTCATGTAATAATCAGATCTTGTAGTATATTATAAACTTAATCCTAAGTACCCGGTCAAATCCATAATTTAAAATCTAAAATCCTCAACTTTAAAACTAAAATCTTATAAATTTTTCAAAAGTAATCAAATGCAATCAAATTTTGTGTCAAACTTTTTTTCTTCGGCAAATTCCTAAAATTTTTTGTGCATCGTATAAAATTTCTGAATTTCTGTATGTGATAAATTCTTGATAAGGTATGACAAAGAATTAAGGGAAAGTCACGTGATGAAATGAAATATGTTAAATATTGAAATAAATTTGTATGAAAACATAATGATTAAAATGTGTAGTAATAGTGAAATCAATACTGGCTTTCGTATAAATGTATAGTTAATTGAATTGAACTACTTTGTTAAAAATTTGAATTTTTTGAAGTTTTGAAAAATGTCAACTACATGTTTGAATACTTTACTTTAAATTCACACAAGCTCAAAATCATCAAAATTTCAAACTTCGAATACAGATAAAATAAATATACAAGAATAAACCCTGAATTCATAGAAAATATATATCACACCTAAAAATATACTCTTTACTCATTTATTCATTATAAGTACATTATTCTTCGCTTACATAATCCCCACCACAAAGATGACATAATCATCGCCTTTTCCGTTATCTAAAATACTTTCTCGAATTTTGGGTACCAAAAAATTTAACCATGTTTTGAATGAAATACCCGATATTGATAAGACAAGAGGCAGCCATTATTTAATTTTGATTGACATTATTAAGGAATACAATTTGAAGATCACGGCGTCTACTTTATTAATTCTATTTGCTTTAGAAAATACTTTTGCTGATCTTATATATATATTCTTTTAGACCCTTTGCTTATTGTTTATTTGTGGCAGCCACTGATTGGGTATTAATTATATCAACATGTCATTACCATCATCAAGGACAAGGATAATTCAAGTAACATGTGCCATAATTTGGTGTTTATTCGCAGCTGGTCCTATATTTGGATTTGCAGCTTTAAAACCAATCTTAATTGACCAGGGTGTTTATCATGAAGTTTGCTCCACAGCAGCATCATCATCATCAACAAAAGCATGTGTTGAACAAGATTTAAAATTAAATAAGATGTTCACCATTGGTGCTGTTGTTACAAATGCTACTGCTTTGATAGTGGGTCATATTTTGGATAATTATGGTCCAAGAATTTGTGGTATTATTGGGTCAATTTTAATTGCTATTGGTGCTTTAGAATTATCAAGTTTTTTGAAATGGATACCTTTAGATCCATATTTAACAGGTTATGTATTCTTAGCATTAGGTGGTCCATTTGTCTTCATTTCAAGTTTCCAATTAGCTAATAGTTTCCCAAAATATAGTGGTATGATCTTGGCTTTATTAACTGGTGCTTTTGATACTTCAAGTGCTGTTTTTTTATGTTATAGATTAATTTATCAAAAAATTGAAAAAATTCCATTAAATATCTTTTTTGGAATTTATTTAATTATACCTGTTTTCATTTTTCTGTGTCAGGTTTTCATCATGCCAAATTCAAGTTATAAAACTATTGGAACTGTTCAAAAATTAGGTATTGAAGGACTTGATGAAAATGGGAATTTAATTGAAGGTGATGATGGTGCAAATTTCGCAGTGGAAACCGATGAAAGAACTTCATTATTATCAGCACCACAAGGCGGAGAACAAGGTAGACCAAGAGGAACTTCATATACAAATGATGGAACAAGACGTAAATCAATTTATGAAGAAATTATTGAAGATGAAATAACACATAAATCAGGAAATATTTTTGGTATATTAGATGGTGAATCCATTGCAAATCAATTGAAAAGTCCATTTTTCATATTAATGTGTGCATTCACTACGATTCAAATGATTAGAATTAATTATTTTGTTGCTACTATTAGATCCCAAGAAACTTGGTTAATTGGTGAAGAATTAGGTCAAAAAATTAATGAAATTTTTGATATTGCATTACCATTAGGTGGTATTGTGGCAATTCCATTCATTGGTATTATATTAGATAATAATAAAACAGTTAATGTCTTAACAATTTTATTAATTACATCAATTTTCATTGGTATTTGTGGTGTTTTACAAAATTTTTCCATAAATTTAATTGGTATTTTTTTACTTGTTGTTTATAGACCTTTTTATTATACCGCGGTTAGTGATTATAGTGCAAAAGTATTTGGTTTTACAACATTTGGTACAGTTTATGGATTAATGATGTGTATTAGTGGGATTTTTAATTACGCTCAAACTATTTTAGATTTTATAACTCAACGTTATGAAAATTCAAATCCAATTCCAATTAATCTTTTATTGGTTTCATTGACTGTTGTTTTTGGTACTAGTTTGATTGGATATATCTTGTCACAACAGAAGAACATTCATAGAAAGAGGTTAGAATTAGAAGCTGATAGTGCACCAGAACAAGAGATTCCTAATTAAATAATACCTTTTAATATAGATTACAATTTTATTGAATATTTTGTAAGATATGTATATTTGTAATATGTACTTGTTTTTTATATAATTTAGTTTTATTCATTCAAACCATGAAATTAAAAACATCAATGAAATACCAATAAATACAAAGATCAATTGTAATACCCCATTAATCAATTCTTTTTTTCTTGAATTTTCAATTTGTAATTCTAAAACTTCAGGTATAACCCCAACAGTTGCAATATATAAAAACCCACCCGCGGTAAAAGGTAATGTTAAATCACCTGTAGTAACACTAGTACCAAACAAACCAGGTGAAACATTCCCCAAAACTTTTTCACCAACTGATGAACTACTTTGACCTAAATTTTGAATGAAAATCCCCAAGAAAGTACCCAAATAAGCACCAATAGCAGTAACAAATTGTGAATTCATAGCTTGCCATTTTGTAAAACCCCCCTGGATCAATAGAGCAAAATCACCAACTTCATGAGGAATTTCATGGAAAAATACTGCAAGACATGTTGTTGAACCAACATTTTTACTTATATAAAATGATGCGGAAATCGCTAAACCATCTGTGATGTTATGTGTAAAGTCTGAGATTAGGTTTAAGTAGGCACTTGCTTTTATACTTGAATTTGGATTTGAAATTATTGGTTCATCTTGGGGTTGATCACCATCAGTTTTTTTATGTTGTCTTAATTGAAGATCTGATTCCTTTTGTTCAACTGATGAAGAAGCATGACTATGACTATGACCATTAGATTTTTCACCTTGTTGATGTTGTAAAATTCTTAAACCTTTATCAATAATAAAAAATGAAATAAATCCAATAAATATAAATAATCCCAAAATAGTATTTCTTTTTTCATCAACAAGTACAAATGAATGTTTTGTATGATCAACAGGTTCACCAACAAAAGTTTGTGGTAATAAATGCAAGAAAACATCACCTAATAAACCACCAATGGCAAAACTAACCAATAAGGATAATTTTGCTGGATTAATTGAAGCAGGTATAAAACTTAGGATTAAATTTGGTGGTCCAGAGATATAAGTTGTAGCTAAAATAGCATTAAAACCTGGATTTTCAAATGGAAATAATTTAGAAAAGACATATTGGATCCATGATTCTTGTTCATGTTCGAATTCTTTTAATTTTTGAGCATTAAGTTCCTTTACGATTGAACATGATTCTAAATTTGATGAAAGGGAATCTAAATTTAAATCACCATTATCATAGTATAAAGGTTGTGGTTCATCACCATTTGAAATTGGATTTTTTGGGTGAGTAGCATGACCTAGTGATAAGGTGGTTAGCAGTGCTAACGTGATGATTCCAATTGACTTCATTGTGATACAGCTCTATGAATATGATTGGTGATACAATTGATGGTGTTTATTTATCTTTTTCTGATGTGTTGTTATATTTCATCTCCGAATCAAAAAAAAAAAATAACATTCGCGTTTGAAAACACCTTTTTGAAATTTTTCAGAATTCATTACAATTTACAATTTTGTATTTTATATAACACTGAATTTTAATGAAGCTTAATATGAAGAAATTTTACAGTTTAAGGAAGATTTTCATCCAGGGGAAGATATATATTCAATTTCTTTCGTTTCGTCTGGGCTAAATTAGATATTTGTGGGTGTTTCTAAATTATCAATGAAACGTATACTCAGTACTGGCATAGGGGTAAAGCGTAAAGCACAAACAGCAACAGCATTGATATGATTTTTTCAGGTATACGGAATATTTAAAATAAACTCTGCTAAGTATTCGTGGAAATATATCAAATCGGTATCAGTTGTTTCTAGATGATCATTTGATTATTTTATATATATCATATAATACAGTACAATTAGGATTTACATATTAAAGTTGATAATTCTTTTGCAAAAGAGAATTTCCTTTATATTCCAGAATCCTAATAATATTTTATTGATCACTCAGATTGGTTTGAATGTAGTTACAATGTTACAATTAATATGTTATCGTATACACTCTACATTATGTCATTGTGAATATCACTCAATCAAAATATTATCTACTTATAAACAAAATTAGCCAATTGATTGACTATATTATCAAATTAATAAAGATATTTGATATTAATGGTTAATATATTAGTTATTTCATTGTTATTTATGTACAAGTTATCATCGTATTAGAGAATAGTCGATCACCATTACATTCAAGAGTTACATAATCTAATTCGCGTTCGACAAAACATTTTTTAAAGGAGATCAAAAATTGAAAATTGAACCAAATTATACTTCGATATTGACTTGCTCATAACATTGTTTGGGGTTGTCTCTTGTTTCTTCTTGTATATCTTCATGATATTTTTAAGCTTGAATAGTGAATTGAATATTTAATCCATAATAACTGAATATTCAGTTTCATTTTTTTTGATCATGATAGGGTGCTCTTAATGAGTTCATTTCCAGCTTTCTGATATTTGATATTTGAATGAATCTTGAGTTGAAATTTTCTTCGTTATGGGTTGGTAGGTTGTTCATCATATAAAGTCTATGGTACATAATTGTTGACTTTTCTTTTAATTGATTTAAATTTGGAATTTAGATCTAATACTTTATGATATATTTAATAAAATATAATCAGTCGTTTAATGACTTTGATTATTATATATTAGAATATCATAATGTCACACTATTAGGATTTCTATTAGATTGTTGATAAGTTTCTGCAAAAGAAAGTTTCCTTTATATAGAAAATCCTAATGATCATTTTTGAGCTCAGAGTAATATACTATGTAGTTGAAAATATTGTAATATCGATACCGGCGTGCACCGGGACGCCGTATATAATATCATAGATAATTTCTACATTAACACTCAAAGAGGTCAAGCTAGCTGTTAATCGTGTAATCCAAATTGCTACTTATATATATTTGATCGCGTTCAAAACCAATTCGCGTTTTATACAACAAATTTCAAAGAAAATCTTTCATGATGAGCTTTACAATATTTTAAATATTTCGAAACATTAGTTCTAAAATAACCACAATGGTCCACTCTTAAAACATTAAATGGTTTATTTAGATTCCCTTTCGTGGATAGGATATGAAAGCTTGTGTATGTTGTGGGACAAATCGACTTAAGATGTCAGCACCTGTGTTTTTGGAACCTTTTATGTACTTTATACTTGATTTCAGCTAAGTGGTAATCGCTAAGTTAATCTAACCATCGTATGATTAACTATATATCAAATATAATCAAATATAATCAATTTTTTCAAGTTGATTTGATTATTATATATATCTAAATCATAATATATATACCGTTAGGATTCATATACAAGTTGATAATTTTTTGCACAAAGAGATTTCCTTTATATAAGAGTCCTAATGATCTTTTTTTGAGCTCATATTGATACACTAGATGTAGTTATCACATTGTCATTACTCATTTACCAACATCAGAATATCACTATTGGTTTAACTCATCTATTGCATAGCATGATGCTTTATAATATCATCTTAAAGCACTACATTTTCTGGTGTATAATTGGTAATCAGTGATATAAAACAAATGAATTCGCGGTGAACAAAACAACCGGCCCTTAAAAAAAAAGTTCAAAGTTCAAAATTCAACGTTGATGTCGAGAGCTTTTTTCGTACGTCAAATGAAGTAAAATGAAATAAATCAGAATAAAGATAGAAGTTGTGCAGCTAAAAATATAACCCAATCTTAATTTGGTTGATATCTATTAGATCAGTGATCTTATATGATCATGAAATCATATTGAATTTTCATATTTAATAAAATTTGTTAATATTCATAATGATTTGTACCAACGTATTGATTTCAATTTCATTATATATTATCAAAATATAATCAAGTTTCATGCATGAAAATTGCATTATTATGTTATATATTGATACCATAATACAAACAATATTAGGATTTCATATAAATGTTGATAATGTTTTGATAAAGAAAGTTTCCATTATATAAATGAATCTTAATGATCTTAATTTCGCTTTACTTTTTACATTGAAACATGATGTAGCGCTGTTTCAAATTGTATATTCATGATTAGAATATTTCACTAGTACGTAGTTTTGTTAATACTACGAGCTTGAAGATAGATCTAGTTTGACTTGTACTGACTGACGTACTAAAATATTCAATATTTCAGATATGATGAATTCCCATAGCTGTGGCTTTTTTTTCAAGATATACGTCCAAGTTCATGCAGAATAATGAAATTAACCGGGTATTCCTCAATGTCTCAATGATTTGCACATTTCATTAATTGTTTCAATACAGATACATTCCTGCAAATTTTTCTAAAGGTCTCTAATATCTATATCTCTAACTTCATACCAACATCAATTGCATTCATAGTTATCTCCAGTATATCATTTATTTAAAAAAAAAATGACTATTTAATATAAATACACACCCTTTGCCCCTGACTTTCCAGTCCACTTAATATCTAATGGAATATAAGAGTAAAAAATTTCAACAGTATGATCATTATATTGCAGTTATAAAGGAGAAGAGTTACATAATCTAGTTGTGTAAATTCGCGTTTGAAGTTTGAAAATTTTTTAGTGTGAACTTAACCACACTGAACAACGAGCATTACTAGTTATTGTTTAACTTTATCGATCCATCAGGTTTTATTTTACTTATCCACTCGGTATATTTTTGTTTTTCTTGAGAACATAGAGTTATCGCAGGTTGCCTTATAAATTTAGCATTGAGATGAAATATTGACTTAAAATTCATTTAGAGCTATAATAATCCTGTTGTTTACTTAATTTTGGTTTTTTAGTTATCATCACGCGGGTCTTATCCAACAATAATGTGTCACTCTCAAAAGCTGAGCTGACGAGTGTTATAATATAGAATATAAACCATCAGCTAATAATATAAACAGTTAGGATTTTGTATACAAGTTGATAATTTTTTGCAAAAGAAAATTTCCTTTATATAAGAATTCTAATGATTTTTTTTTGATTTACATTATATATATATATATATACTGTAATCATGTACTATCAGTCTTTCAGGCATGTATTTGGTCCACAGCTGTGGCTATTTTTTTAAATGCTATAAATGCTATACCAAGTTCATGGATATATGAAATTAACCGGTTATTCTTCAATTTTAATTCATTCATATGTAGTAGATAGTCATTTATATAACTGATCTACAATATTTAATTTAATAATTGTTTCAATTTAGATACATGATTAATTATTTATTGATGGTTTTAATACAGCTCCAAACTATCTCACAAATTCACCTAATGAACTCTATCTTCATTCCAACATTCCAACATCAATGATCAATCATGGAAGTATTATCTCCAGTATAATGTTTTATTTTAAAGAAATTAAAATGACTATTTAATATAAATACACACCGGCTTTGCCCTCGACTTCTCAGTCTACTTAATATCTACTGGGATATAAGAGTACAAGCTGTCATGAGCATGATCATGATCATAATAGTATCGCGGTATAAATGATAAGAGTTACATAATCTAATTCGCGTTCGACAAAATTTAAACAAAATTTATGAAAATTGAACATGGAAGATAAAACTTTACTAGATAAGTTATGATGTCTTTAAACTACATGAACGATCTTCACCTTCCAATTGATGTTTTGGTTGGAATATTTCATACCTCCCATGTATAACTGATTAATGTCAGCTTGCAATTTTTCCTCTATATGAGTGTCTTTCTTCTTGGAGAGCTGGCCACATTAGCAAATTTTGCATTTCAAGAAGCTTTGGAATTTTTGTTTTTAATAACTGGCCACAAGATCTAATTCATAGTCAGTCATATCATTATAATATTTGATTATTTTATATGTATTACAATTTACCATATAAAATACAAACAACACTAGGATTTTATATAATAGTTGATAATCTTTTGCAAAAGAAGATTTCCTTTATACAGATTTAATCCTAATGAACTTCTTTGAGCTCAGATCAGTTATATACTATGTAGTATGTAGCTGTACGTCTAATTAATAATATTTGTAATATCGACTAGTCAAGATCAGATCAATACATTAATTAATATTATTATAATTAGTTTGAAATTAATATAATTCAACCCACGTCATTAAATTCCGCATATATATAAATCAAATCCATCCATTATATAGTTTAATACAATTAACCATATATATACAATATTATCTAAATATTACAATCACCATCTATAAGTATATATCTTGTTGAGCTGTGGATCGTATAATTGATATCACTAGTATTTCGAGAATCAATTCGCGTATGATTTTTCAGAAATTTGTTGAAAACTACTTGCTGCGCTTTTAAAAGTTTTAAGTATTTCAAACGGGAATCAACGTTAGATGGTTTGTCTAACTGTCTGTTTGCACTGAATTATGTTTGTTAAGATCAGCAATTATTTTGTGGTTATAAGTATTCAACTTAGGGCGTCGGCTGCATTGTGTTTTGCTCCGGCTTTAATGTACTGAATCTGGAAGTCGTAATCGCTAAGTTAATCTAACCATCGTTATATGATTAAGTATATATCAAACATGATCAATTATCCAAAGTTGATTTGATCATCATATATATATTTAAACCATAATATAATATATACAGTTAGGATTCCATATACAAGTTGATAATTTTTTGCACAAGAAAATTTCCTTTATATCAAGAATCCTAATGATCTTTTTTAACTATTCATACTATATTCTGTAGTACTTACAATTTTCATTCCAAACATTCCATGTTTATTAATTATACAAATACATTCTTTACATTCTATCCATAACAAATCATTCCCCAAAATCTAAAGGACAGGACTATAACTTCCAAAATTGATATTTTTCAGGAATTTCCACTGAAATTGGATTTAATTTTGAATCATCTTCTTCAATTGATTGTTTTTCATTTGAATTTAATTCATTATTAATTTCATTTCCATTAGTTGTTGAAGATTGTTGATTTATTATTATAGTTCTTGGTGATTTTATAGCTAATTCTAAAGCTTCTTGAGATAATTTAACACCTTCTTCTGGTGTAATATTTGGTTTTGTAGCTTGTTGTAATTTATTACGTACTGAGACTGATTGTTTTTTCAATGATAATCTATCTAATAAAATATCTTTCCTTTGTTGAGCTAATTCTGCTTTTTCTTGATTTAATTGTTTTTCCAAGATTGATAATTTATTTAATTTTAATTCTAATTTATTAATTTCTAAATCAACAAGATTTTCAATTAATCCTGAAGATTCTTTTTTAATTTCAGTTTTTTCAAATTCTGATGAACCAATTAATGAACCAAGGGTCAATTTTATAGATTTTTGAACATCTTCATCTTTTTCTAATAAATCTTTTGAAGCTAGTTCAGGATCAAGATTTTTAATCAAAAATTTAATAGTTTTCAATACTGAATCATTTGTATTATCTTTAGGTTGACTCTTTAAGACTTTATCTTTAGAACTTAGGAATCTATCTTCAATTGGTAATTGAATAAATTTCCCAATACATTGTTCTTTATTTCTTGAACCAACATGATTTGAAATTTTTTCCCAATCATTATCAAAAATTTCAACACCTTCTAATAATAATAAAACTTCTTGATCTGTCCATGGTGATGCATCACCATGATTTTGTAAATTTTCTAATCTAATGAAATCTGAACTATGGAAATTTGAACCAAAATGACCTTCTTTAAAAGCTCTTGCTGAAATAGAATTCTTAGTTCTTAAATTATGATATTTAACATCAGTTGTATCATTCCCGGTAACATAACATGTGAATTGTTTTGTATTTAAGTTCAATTTTTCTTGTTCATTCAATGCAATTGCATCATTTGAAGAATCATAAACATTACGTCTTAATTCTAAATTAATTGGAACATTAATATCTTTTGGTTCATCATGATTAGTACTAGTTGTACCACCATTGACTTTTATAGCTTCTTCTTGATCAATATTAACAATTTTGGCATTTTCAGGAATGAAAGGTTTTAATCCATCTGGAGTATCTAATATTATTTGGAAATGTCCAGTATATTGAGGACCAATTAATGAAGGTTTTGTCTTTGGATCAATTTGATAATTAATTAAACCCCATGTTTCTAAAAAAGCATGTAATCTAATGATTGAAGCAACATCTGCTGCAATATTTCTTCTTGTTGCCGTCACGGTTAAATATTCATTTGGATTTAATCTATAAGTATGAATCATAAAATTTCTAATATCTTGATAAGATTTTGATGTTTTAAATCTTGAATTATTATTGAAGAATTCTGGTAATGATTTTTTTTCAATTTCATGAATTGAATCAAATTCAAACCATGAAGCAAATGATGGTATAATTATTGGTTTTGTTTGACGTGCTAAATAAGTTTTCGCTTTTTCTTCAATTTTTCTTGATTCTTCAGCATAATCCACTATAGGTTCTTCGACTGGGTGTGGTGTAGGTGTAGATGTACCTTGAGTACCATCTTCAGCATCATTCATTTCGTGATCTTGTTGTTCATGTTGTTGTTCATTTTGTTGTTGATCTTGTTCAATTTGATCTGGTGTCTCTTCTTTTTCTTCAGGAGTAGACATTTTAAAGCTAATTTCTTTCTAAAAAAACACACTGATATACTTCTGAGACTAAACAATATGATACCAATATCAATACCAGCCAGATCTATCCAATTGTTGATTTGATTTGAATTCTGTCTGTTTCCTTTCAATTTCAATGTTTTGAATTTTGTTTTCCAATTTAAAAAACTAAAAAACCATCAAAAAATCACGAAATCAAATAAATTCGCGAAGAAATCAAAAATGAATTAGTTAGTGCTCAGAATTACACAGTGAGAATCAGGAGCTTAACTATGTGTTTCAGTTCTCAGATTTACACAGTGTCGCGTCTTTTTCAGTACTATTATAAAGTCAAATTAAATAGATTTAACGCGTTTTGGAAAGATTTGGTTTGGAAAGAGCTGTGAGTGCGTTGTTTGAACTGGTTATTGCTTAGTTGGTATTAGCTGGTACTGTTGGTTATATTGTGCTGAGTTTTTTTGGTTAATTCTGTGGTTATTTTGGTGAAATTCTGAGTTCAATAGGTTACATAATGACTGTGGAAGAGCAAATCAAAGCTGAAGATGAAGATCAAGTGGTTAATCAGATCATTGAAGAAGGTGAAAAGACAGAGTTGAAAGATGATAAGGAGCTCATGGATTTCAATGAGTTATCTGTGGATTTTAAACTAGAAAGATTACAAAATTTGGTGAAACAAAGTCAAGTTTTCTCAAGTATTATTAGCGATACATTATTAGAAAATAGTTTATCCAAGAGAAAGGCAAGAGAAGAAGAAAAAGTGAAACAAGAGACAAATGATGTGAGAGTTCATGATGAACCTCCAAAGAAAAAGTCTAAAAGGGGTAGAAAATCTTCAAAAGAAGCTAAAAATCAATCACAAATCTTGGATTTCTATTCAACTTCTGTATCAGATGAGACAAAATTAACTAAATCCAAATTAGAACAATCCCAATCTAATAACAACTCTACTATTAAACAACCTTCATTAGTATCAGGTACTGAGATGAGAGATTATCAATTAGAAGGTACAGAATGGTTAATTACATTATATGAAAATGGTCTAAATGGGATATTAGCAGATGAAATGGGATTAGGTAAAACTATTCAATCTATTGCATTGTTAGCATTCTTGTATGAACAAGGTATTAAAGGACCTTTCCTTATTACTGCACCATTATCAACAGTAGGGAATTGGGTTAAAGAATTTGCTAGATTTGCACCATCATTACCTGTTTTAGGTTATGTTGGATTAAAAGATGATAGAAAATTATTAAGAGAGGATAATTTCCAAAATTGTTCCATTATTGTTACAAGTTATGAAATTGTTCTTAGGGATTTAGAATTTTTGAATAAGATTAATTGGAAATTTTTGATTGTTGATGAAGGTCATCGTTTAAAAAATTTAAATTGTAAATTAATCAAAAATTTAAAGAAATTGAAAACTAGTAATAGATTATTAATCACTGGTACACCATTACAAAATAATTTGAATGAATTATGGTCATTATTAAATTTTATATTACCTGATATTTTCCATGATTTAGAATTATTTCAAAAATGGTTTGATTTTAGTTCATTAAATTCATTACAACAAAATGTTAAAGATGATCAAACCAAAAAATTAATTGATTCCAAAATTCAAGAAAGTTTAGTTAATAATTTACATACAATCTTGAAACCATTCTTATTAAGAAGATTGAAAAAAGATGTTATCAAAAATTTGCCACCAAAAAGAGAATATATCGTATATGGTTCACTTACTTCAAAACAATCAGAACTTTATAAACATGCATTATTTAAATCTTTAAAAAAATCAATTTTGAAATTTGCCCTTGAAGAACATATTGGTGTTAATAATTTAAAATTAACCAAAGAAGAAATTGATGGATTTTTATTTACCAAGATGGATTCATCTTATTTAGAATCACAAGATGAAATAACCGCTGATGATAGATTATTAAGATCTGAAAAACAAGAATTATTGAAATTGAAAACATCCAAGACAAAATTAACTAAAAATGATAAACTTTTACAAAAATCATGGAATTTAGTTAATAAATGGGTTGATACTAAAAATTTACAAAATTTATTAATGCAATTACGTCAAATTTGTCTTTCAACTCATTTATTTTATTTCCCATGGGAAGATGAATCATATATTGATTTAGAAAGATTATTATCAAATTCATCAAAATTACAAATCTTGGATCAATTATTACCAAAATTATTAAATAAGGGTCATAAAGTTTTAATTTTCTCACAATTTACCAAAATGCTTGATTTAATTGAAGATTATTTAGAATTGAAAAATTTACAAGTTAGTAGATTAGATGGATCAGTTAGTCAAGAAGATCGTGAAATTGAAATTCAAAATTTTAATAATAATGAAGAAGTTAAAATTTTCTTATTAAGTACTAGAGCTGGTGGGTTAGGTTTAAATTTAACAAAAGCTGATAGTGTTATTATATTTGATAGTGATTGGAATCCACAAGTTGATTTACAAGCTATGGATCGTGTTCATAGAATTGGACAAACAAAACCAATTGTTGTTTATAGATTAGTTATTAAAAACACAATCGAACAAATTATATTAGCCAAGGCAGATTCTAAAAGAAAATTGGAAAAATTAGTTATTCAATTGGGTAAATTTGAATCATTGAAAAAATTAATGAAACATGATAATCAATATACTTTTTCACAAAAGAAGGAAACAAATAAAGAAGAAAATCAATTGGCTCAAGAACTTGCAGCTTTATTAGATGATAATAGATTTAAAGATAGTGGTTATACTATAAATGATTCAAAATTATCTGAATTGGAATTGAATGAATTATTAGATAGAAGTGATGAAGCTTATAATAGAGGGATTGAATATTATCAAGATGAAAAATTCAAACATATTCAAATCTTTGAGACTACAGCAACATTTACATGAGTTTAATGTGTCTATGCTTTAGGAGTTTCGTGGTTAATTGGTTTATAGATTTTGCAATACATTATTCAAAAAGTTTAATAATACTATGCGGTTTTTTGTATGCGCGAAATTTTTGTTGATAACATGCTATATTATATTTTCATCAATGTTACACAAAACCAATTTACATCAAAAAATTATAGAAAAAAGAGGTATAAGCTGGGGCTTTTCTGAACAATGGTGTGTGCTTTTATGATGATGTTGCTTCCTCTCGTGGAATTATCCCAGCTAAACTTTATTATTCCTATCCATTTTGCTCATTTATTAATTGAGTCTTTTTCTAGCGGGTTTTATTAATTTGATATTTTCTGTTTAATAAAGAGCTCATTTAGGATAAAATCAATAATTTAGAGAGTTTTGAGCTTGAATAAAGAGAGATATTTTGAAGAAAATATATAAATCAAGGTCAATTTCCAAGAATATCATTTTTTTTCTTTAGTTATACGGATACTATCAAAGCTTAACATATAATTTTCATTCAACTAAAAGTATAACAACACATAATAATAAGACTAGAAATATGACAATTAAAGGTAAACATACACAGATTTCTTGTGCTTCTTGTCTTAAGGGACATAGAGCTAAGGGTTGTTTTCACGCTGATGCTTTAAATTCAAATGATAAATCATATAGTGATTCATACAAAAGTGTTTTAGAAGTGATGCAAAATAGAGGTAGACCTAAATCAAGAAGTCCAAGTCCAGGTTGTAAAGAGAGTGATCCTTTGTTTTATAGATTGAATGTCACAAATGATAAATTTTATTTGGCTGGTTATAAATTGTTGAAAGGTCTGAATAGTTTTTGTGACATTTCCAATGATTTTAAATATAATTGTAAACAATCATGTTGTGAAAATTTAAAGACTAAGGAATTATATATTGATGAAAGTAAATGTGTTTTCTATAGAGTTTCAAAATCTCAACATGTTAGAAATTCAAATGATGTTTTGAATCATGGTGTTCCAATTGATTATAAAGAATTACCAATTGAATTTTATGATAAATCACGTTCTAACTTTGTTGATCTTAGGAATGAAGATGGTGAACCATTAGACTCGTCAGATGATGATGGCGAACTTGTTTCTAATGAATTACTACATTATAATTTATCAAATGATGATCATCCAGACCATGCTTACTTGAACATCCCAAATGGTGAAGCAAGAATTGTCAGACCAGAAAGAGTTGTTAACAATCATAAAATATCAGAAGCTGATGAAATCTATCGTCAAATTAATAAAAAACATGCTCATTATCAACCACAGTTAGACATTGAAAGTTTTGATTTGAATGATATTTTACACCTGGATGCTTCAAATTTAAAAGCTACTGAAAATGAAATTTTAGCTTCAAATTATGAAATTGAATTCAACCGTGATGATTCTTGGAGTGATAGCAATAATTATTTTGCACAACAATCAGTTCAACCATCAAATAAGTCAAATAAAAGATCCCGTGAAGATGAAGATGATAATGATGAATCACCAAATAAATTCCAAAAACAATCAACTATTGATTTAAATAGAACAATTGGTGGGATGAGTTTAAGAACACTCAAGGCATTAGCAACTTATGCTAATTATTAGTTTTGAATGATAAGCATTGGTGTATATAGATTTAGACATAACCTCTTGCATTGTGAATATTTTGATAATAGATATATAAGAAGACACTTAATAAATAATTGATATAAAAACCCTCGATGTAATCCGCAGAATTTCCCATTTTGGAAATATATCCGAACTCAATTGTGAGTTCAAGATAACGTCGATAAACTAAACTTTTACAAAACCTCATGTTAATCAAAGCTTCAAATCCAACAACGACATGATAGAGTAAACGTTATAGCGTCAATCTAATGCCTGAAACATTCTTGATTGTTGGATGTGGTGTCTTTGGACTTTCCACAGCCCTTGAGCTAGCTAAACAAGGTCATAAAGTTACTGCACTTGATTTATACCCAATCCCTTCAAAATGGTCAGCAGCCAATGATTTGAATAAGATTATAAGAACAGAATATTCTGATAAGTTTTATGCTCAGCTAGCAGTTGAGGCATTGAAATCATGGGAGAATGATCCATTATACCAAGATGTTTATACGAAAAGTGGAAGAATTACATTATCACCTTCATCAATTGAAAATCAACATCGACTAAGATTTGAA
Organism: Hansenula ciferrii; assembly: GCF_000313485.1. Classification (NCBI taxonomy): domain Eukaryota; kingdom Fungi; phylum Ascomycota; class Saccharomycetes; order Phaffomycetales; family Wickerhamomycetaceae; genus Hansenula; species Hansenula ciferrii. Next base: position 42,883 of record NW_011887737.1, read on the forward strand.
GATCAAGGTTTTGAAAATTTAAAAGAATTAGGTGTTGATGTATCAGATATCAAGCATTTAACAACTGGTGAGGAGATTGGCTTAATGTTCCCAGGTTTTAAAGATAATGAATTGGGTTCTATTAATGCTAGATATAATCCAAATACAGGATATGGACATGCTTCTAAATCTTTAATCAAAGTATATGAAGAATCTAAAAGGTTAGGAGTTCAATTTATATTTGGATCCCAGGGACATGTGAAGGAAATCATCAATCAAAATTCAATTAAAGTCGAATCTGGTGAAGTATACACGGTAGATAAGATCTTGATTTCAGCAGGTGCATCAACAGGTTTTTTAATCAATCTTCAAAATCAAATAAAGGCAACTGGATTGTTTGTAACTCATATACAATTAACATCAGAGGAATATGAGAAATATAAATCTATACCAATCTTTTTCAGTGCAGAATTAGGTTATTTCTTTCCCCCTGATCCCATTAATCATCAATTAAAAATTGCAATGACGTTCAGTGATGCCAGAAATTCAATACAAGATCCATTTGATTCTTCAAATAGACAATCATTACCAAGATATAGAGAAGAATATCAAAATGATACATTCCCTAAAGATGGTGAATATCATGTAAAATTGTTATTAAAGAAACTTTTACCTGAATTACAAAATCATGATTTGATAAAGAGTAAAGTTTGTTGGATTAGTGATACTACAGATTCAAATTTCTTAATTGATAAAGTTCCAGGATTGGAAAATGTATTTGTAGCTTGTGGTGATTCTGGTCATGGTTATAAATTCTTACCAAACATCGGGAAATATATCTCTGGTATAATTCAAGGAACTGAAAAAGATCAAGTCTTGAAAGATAAATGGGCATGGAGATCTACAAATGATTGGTCAAAACAATTATCATCTAGAGCTAAAAGACCTCAAATAGATTTAAACAATTCAATTATAGATTGGTATATAGAAAAATAAATGTTCATGATCATTTGATTCCAATCAATTTTAATATCTTTTCACTTTTATTATACTTGAAAACTTGTTCTGGGAATGCAAGTTGGGAAAATGCCTTTTGAGCTGCTTCACTGTATGCATTAACACTTTTCTTTGGTCCTAGTTTAGATAAAACAAGTGCTTCAAGTTCTAAAGTTCCACTATTTTTAGGATCAAAATCATTTGATGTAGACGACTTGAACATTCCACTGACTTTACTAAATAATCTTTGCTTTGATGATTGTTTCACACCTTGGTATTTATCAATTTGATGCTTATGAAATCTGAACAGACCCCTATAAGTTTTCTGCAAAATTGTAAATGTAGCCTTCGCTAGTTCATCCTTAACCTTAGCAGAAAAATCTCTTTCGTCTTTTGTAAAATCATAAGTTTCAGTGACAGAGACAGATTCATACCAATTTGGGTTAAATCTCAAAGTATGACCGTTCAGGTTTGTCACAGCTTTTTGTGGTGATTCTGAAATACCCAAGATCCCTGTGTAGATTGGAAAATGTGTGAACGATAAGTTGTCAGATGTTTTCTCCACCCAAGACAGATGTGGATCAAAAAATAATTCAGCAACAGGGAAATAAGATTCAATATCAGTAGAATTTGACAAGGAACCATCAATGCTACCGAAAATACCACCAATTGAACCATCTTGTTTATTCTGGGCTAAAATTGGCATGGTAGAACTTCTTTTATTTCTAGCCATTTTCAAGTGGATTGCTTTTGTATCGATTCCTTCGCCTGTGCGTAATGAAAGTGTTTTGTTAAATGGCACTAATGTAGTCAGATCCTTAGAGTTTAACCTTTCATAAAAATAAGTAACAATTGTTGATGAGATATAACCATTAGAGCACAAATGTAAATTGAAACTGAATCTTTTATCTTCACCTATTTTATCAACCTCAGAAAGTGGAATTGGATTGAGAACCATTTCAAATTTAAAACCAGTAAAAGATAAATCATCTTGATTCAGAGAGTTTGCACAGACTTTTGACTTCTCAGCTCCCTTTGAAACAGCACCTAAGACAGTTGAAACAGCACCTAAAACACCTAATAAAACCTGTAACTTCATCACAAAAAAGCACTATAGTTGTCAAAACAAAATTAAGACTTGATATAAAGTACCAGTGGAGACCCAATTAACCTAATCAGAATCAACCGCCTTGAAGAATAACTTCTGAGTGAACCAAGCTAAGCATCACAAAAGAAGAACAAAACCCATCTTGAAACCATTTTGCCACCAATTCTCAAAGTCAGCGGCTAATCTTTGATGGTTTTGTGTAAGCTGTGTTTTTAAAAAAAATTATTTTTAGTTTGTTTATATGATGGAAATTGGATTCGGTAATAGCACACTACATAGTAAAAAGTTTGTATGTAGATATAAGAATTTTTTTATTTTGTTCAGTCAAAGAAATCATCATCGTCATCATCATCGTTGACTCTACCTCTGATTGACTTCTTTGCAAACCTTAGTCTATGTGCTTCTTCCAAGTCTTCATCTTCTTGATTGATAAGTAATCTTTTATCACTATCTTTAACAGCTTTTATATCAACTAAAACTTTTTCTAAATCTCTAACAGTTGTAGCATTACCACCTAGTTCTGTTAAAGTTATATATTGTTTTACAACATCACCATTGAAATATATTAAGATAGTTGGACAATTTGAATCTGGATAGTTCTCCACGGCTCTTGAACCTGGAATTTCAACAAATTTAATTTCTTTAAATTTTGAAGCCAAAGTGACAAATAATGATGATAACAATCTTGATTGTAAACTACTTTGTAATGACATGTGAGCCCATACAAACGTATTTTCTTTTGAAGCATCAGTGATTTCAGTTTTATATTCAGGTTTAGTAATTGGATAGACTGAACCAAATTTTGATACTTGATTCAATTGTTGTAATTCTTTTAATCTTTTATTTTTATACTCTTCTAAAAATTCTTCATCTTCTTCATCCTCTAATTCTTCTAATTCTTCAAGATCTTTACCATCTAATCTATGTTCATATTGTTTAACAACAGCTTCTTGTAATGCTTCTTCCAATTGTTCAGTTGGTGATGGTGGTCTTTCGGGTATCACACCGTGTTTTCTTAAGATATCATTCCATTCGGTGTCCTCATCAGGATCAACCTGCATATTAATCTTCATGTTTGGATCCATCTTGAGTATTAGTTGTCTATTGAGCTAGGGATCTAAAAGATGTCTTTTTGAATAATGAATGTTGTTAATAACGTCCATCAAGAATCTGAATTTTTCATATTGTTCAGACCCGAGTCTCAATGACAGTTGATGATTTGGGCCTCAAACATAGCTTGTGCAATATTACTACAAAATACAATGTCTTATGGTTGGATAGCAGAGCTGAAAGTAAACCAGTCTAATCTTTGGCATTGAGGTTTGATTCTGATAGAGTTTTAAGGTAAATATTCGGTCAGGAATTGAAGAATTAATTGGTTGAAGCTGAAAAATGGACTTACAGATTTCAAAGGACTCACTAATATTTGAATAGGATGTAGTAAATCTTCAGAATTGAGATGGTATATAATAAGCACCAGAAAATGATGTAATATGAATTACTGAACACTATTTGTATTGCAAGTCCATCTCAATAGTCGCTTGTTGTGATGTCAAAGCTAAAATTCTTACTTTTTAAGGATAGAAAATAGTCACTTTTGAATTTTCTTCGAGAAAAGGTAGTAAATAGAACGCAAAAAAAGCGATTCCTATTTACTGTTCTTTTGCCCTGCACGAATATACACGATGTTCCTAATAGTTAATTACAATTTACTATCATATATGTTATTTTCTGAAATTATTCTATGAACTAAGAACTAGATTTGAATTAGAGAATAGTCACTACAATTTCTAGATTGGGAACATATAGAGAAGTTAAAGAACAATATTTACACCAGTGTTTTGAGCTAAGCTTATAAGTGAATATATATTGTACGTCTACATGTGATCCTTCATATACGAGAAGCAAGTGATATTGTGAATTGACCTTCAAATTGAAATGCTATCATAATATATATTATGAATTAAATATATCTATGCAATAAATTCTATTTCTTCTTTCTAGATAGTAAACTAGAAATCATATCAGTAACAGGTGTATCAGCAGCTTTACTAGATTTGCTCTTACCTCTACCACTACTTTCTTTGGTTGATCCACCTCTAGAACCTCTCCCACCTCTGGATCCTCTACCACCACCGCCACGACCTCTAGTAGATTTTCTTGGGGGAGATGGTGTCTTTATAACTTGAACATTGTCATCTTCATCTTCTGAATCTATGACTTGCACTTCATTATTCTTTTGCTTATTATTTTCATTATAATCACCATCACTATCAGAATTAACTTCTGCACCATTGAAATCATCATCTTCATCATCATCTGAATTCACTGCATATGATCTTTTAGCAGTTGGTCTTTTAGCAGTTCTAGATGATCTTGGTGCTGGTTTAGGTACAGGTTCATCACCTAGATCCAGATCTTCATCTGAATCCACGACGAAATCATCAGATTTAGCCTTTTTTTGTGTTTTAGATTTTGAAGAGGTAGCTGCTCTGGATGTTGCAGCAGGTGCAGCAGTACCTTCTCTTGAACCAGAATCTGGTGTATTTATACCTCTTTCCTTTTTGATTTTTTTCAAAATGCTCTTAATATCATCATCGAAATTTAAATCATTATTTTGTAAAAATTGTTTAACTTCACTCTTCATTTCTGAATCAACAAACTCTTTTAAAGCGCTTTTGTCTTCTTTATCAACAAATTGTCTTATAGCATCATTCAATCCTTTTTCAGGTAATAATGATAATTCAGCTTCTTTTAAAAATGCATTGATCAAAGTTTCAACATGAATAGTATCTGGACCTTCACCTTCATCATTTGGATTATTTGATAATGAAATTTTGGAAACTTTTGAATCTAAACCAGCGATATTTTTATCCTTTTTATGGAATTGAACAACTGAATTAACATTTGCCACTTTACCAACAAATCTATTACTAAATCTTCTTGGATTTTCCACTTCATACCCACCAGAATAATCAACTCTTAATCTAATAAGAGGTAATGGCATTTGTTCATCATCTGGATTTTCAATTTTATATTCATCATGTGCGTCTTTAATCAAATTTTCAACTATTTCAATCAAGAATTGTGTAACTTCATTCTTATATGCTAAACCTGCTCTAATTCCTTGACATTTTGATAGTGAAATTTCTAACATATGAAATGGTCGTACTGTTTTCAATTTAATAGATTCTAAATTATAATCTTTTTGATTAACATTCAATATAAAGACTTTTTTTTCAATTGCTTCACCTTCACATAATGAAGTTGCCACTGATGAACCTGGTTGTAATGTTTCAAATCCGGTAGCGGTATTGGGCACTGTATATGGAATACATTCATGTTCATGACCCCAAATAACCAAATCCAAGAAACTTGGAAGGAAATGCTCTGGTAAATAAGCAGTATTTGTATGAGCGGCATGGTTTTGATGAACACACATTAAATTAAACCATTCATCTGTTTGAACTGAAGGTAAACTGAATTTAACTTTCCCATCTCTAAAAGTTTTGAATAAACGTTCATCTCTAACACTTGCTAAACCAAATAATGATAATTTAGTTAAACCTTTTTGCAGTAATAATGGTTTTATATTGATATTATCACTTTGAGTAACTCTACCAAAATGATTAATCAACCCACTAACATTCAATAAATCTAATGGTGATAATAATCCTTGACCTGAAGCATCATCATGATTACCACTTATACTAAACACTGGAATGGAAATATTCAAATTTGGATCTTCATAATTAACACTATTAAACCCATCATCAAATACTAAAGATGGATCACTAAGCAATTCTAATTCACAAGGACGATCTCCAAAACATGTTCTTCTTAAAGTCTTAATAACATGATACAATGATTTCTTTGATGGTTTATTAATATGGAAAAGATCACCAGCTTGTAAGACCATATCAACATCTTTATCTCTAGCTATGTACATGATTTCTTCAAATGTTCTCCAAGCGTCATCACCTCGTACTGGATCATTTTCATTATAACCGACATGATTATCAGTAGTAATCAAAATCCGTATAGTATCAGGACCTGGTTCAATTGGTCCCACTTGTGGCATGATTATGATATTCTTCAAAGTATAAGTACTTGTACTATGCTCATGCTCAAGTAGTAGTTCAATATTGAAAAGCGCGTTGGATTTTTCATTATATGGTCGCGAATTTTTTTTTGCGCGACCCAAAGTGTATAAAGCTGTTTGTTTACTTTTCAGTTTTTGTGTCAAAAGTTATTATTCAGTAGGAAATCAGGTCAAATAAATCGTTTAATGATTACCGAATAATACTTCAGAATGACATAAAGCTATTTCAATAATATCAAAAGAGCTGGTGTTTCAGTATTGCTTATTTTTTGCTGCATTTGTTTGATTGTTAGATTATTTGAATATTAGTTATGGATACCCACCAACAAGAAAGTGAAGAAGCTGACGTATCAAGCCAAGATAGCCATGATGAGATATCTTCAACTTATGAAGGTGTATCAACACGCAGTCCATACTGGCTCTTCCAATACTATCTGATCATCAACAAATCGATCGCTGAACCACTCGTTATATGTCTTAATGAAGTTTTTCCATTTGAAGGGTTTAAGCTATATCAGCTGGTTATGAACGAATTACGTTTGGATACAAGAAGATTAATTCTTCAACACTTAGCACTTCAGCAAGCCAATCCCAATGATGCACTATCTGATGATGAAGAGTCTTTTATTGATGAATTAGATGTTAAAGACACCCCAGAAACTCCACACGGCTCTACAGGCACAAGCAGCTCCCCAAATCTATATTATTTAAACCACGAAAAGGAGGATTTTATTGTTTACAAAGAAATAGATGTTCAATATTTTGAAAATTGTTTAGCTGCTGCTCCCACTGCTCAGAATATATCAGAAAGTCTAACAGGTGGTTTCAATAAAAGTGATTCATTACATGAATTTCCCACAAATGAAGAACCAATTGAACTTAGCTATCAAGAATCCAGTCATATTTCTGGCCCACCAAAACAAGCGGATTATAATTCAAATGATAACTATAAACATCCAATGATTGATGATTTTAAAATTCCAGGACCTGCAGATCCAGACATCGAAATAGAAGATTTCATAGAACTGTGTGGTACAATGCTGTTTACTGATTTAATTACTGAAAGTGACGATGATATTTACTTAGGAGACTTTGATGAGTTTATGAATTAGGAGTCAAATATGACACCCAATATTTGGTGCGGCTTCTACAGAATCATGTTGGTTTTACCCTAATGCAAATTGTATTGTTCTAACTTTTCTGTACTGTTCATTATTTAGATACATCTATAAAGAGGAGTTGAAAACCCTTTTGTTGCTTTTTTTGGTGATTTTGTGAGCCATATAGCTCATTAATCCATCTATAATATATTTTTCAATTCATTTTGAGTACTAATAATATACCTTTTCTATGAAAATTAATGTCAGATTTACCAATTATTAATATAGTTATTTTGAAAACTTTTAACTCCATCAATCAAAGCATAACGCCCCGCAAGATACCTTTGTGGATCATTTGCTAGTTTGATCTTTTGAGGTTCTTCACCTGTATATCTTATCTTGAACATTCTAAAGCTTCTACCATATCTTTTTTTCTTAACAAGATCCATTGTGGCTTTAGCATCTTCTTCAGAATCATGTACACCCTTTTGAATTGTTTTTCTCAATACACGTTTAGACAATTTCTTCAAACTTGGTCTACCATTATCAGCCATATAATGATATAGAGCAGATGTATCAATGATTCTTGTATGTAATAATTTCAAAGCTTTCAAATCATTTTCAATTGCATGCCAACTATAATATCTGTAGTTTTGATTTTATCCACAATGAAAGCTTGAACTTGACCTTGGGTCCATAAACCTGGTGCTTGGAACAATTGTTTCCCATCAAGACCACTGACCATTCCATTATAGTTTAGCACTCGACTACTTGGTCTAACTTTCACATTCAATACTTCATAATTTCTCCAATCTATTATTGTTATACTACCAACTTGTGTACCTGTAGTAGTCCAAACAGTTTCACAATCAATTGAATAAATACCTTTTCTGTGCTGTCTTGGATTAGCTGGTGGGATAGTCTCAACCCATTCATTGATCTCTGTGGTATATGCTGGTTGTGATGCTATGAATTGTCTGGCTTCTGGAGTTTGAGTTCTAAAACCTGGTGTTGATCTATGAATTGGAATTTTTCTAGCTTTTAGCTCATCATATTTGAGCACCATTTGATTGATCCACATGGTTTAAAGAGCTGGCCTGTGAGTTGATGACTATGAACTCCAATTGACGGTAGTCTGATAATATTTCAGTATGGTTAAATATATTTGATGTCGTGGAACTGGTTTGAGGTTCACTCAGTCGTCGGAATTTTCTAGATCAAATCCGTTGATCTAAAATTTAGATAGTGGTAATAGTTGTGATCAATCAATTGTCACCTATTACATCCAGCGTTATAATTAGTGATTGGAGTGAGCTTCTAGTGGCCTGAACTTATAAATTTTTAATATAGAAATGAGAAGAAGCAAAACTTGTTGGAATTCAATGAAAACCCCCAGCTGATAATGGACCCTAAATTCTAGCACGCTATTAACCGGACACCTGAAACGGTATACTTCCCAATTTGGATATTTACCGAATGTTTTTTAGGAATACCGATAAATTTTTTCTTTGGTACAGTGCATAGATCTTATAGAAATCTTTAAAAATGACCTCAACTTTGTGATAAAGGTTCCACGTTCATTTCAGTGCTCTAAGGTTTGACATCTAGTCCTGAAGACTTTTCCTTCTATTAAAAATAATCACATCATGTCATATAACAAGTTTGAAGTGTTTCTAAGGAATACAGTGTTTGGTAAACTAGTTCATTATACATCAAGAGGAAAGTTTTTCAAAACTAATGAAGAATATGAAGATTATGAAATACCCAGTAAATACTTGAATGCTCAAGAACCAGTATTAGTTGATTGGGATGGTGAAGATGATTTACAAAATCCAAGAAATTGGCCATTACCATTAAAATTATTCTTTGCATTTTTAGCATCATTCATTTGTTTTTCAGTTTATATTGCATCTGCTATTTATACACCTGGTATTGAAATGGTTAAAAAAGATTTAAACGTGAATACTACAGTTGCAACATTACCATTAGCTCTTTTCGTTGTTGGTTATGGTACAGGTCCATTATTATTTGGTCCATTAACTGAAAATCCAAAAATTGGTAGAATGCCAGTTTATTTCGGTACAACATTTATCTTTATGATTTTACAAATTCCTACAGCATTAGTTAAAAACATTACTGGCTTTTGTATTTTAAGATTTCTTGCTGGATTCTTTGCAGCAGCTCCGATTGGTATTGGTCCAGCAGCTATTTGTGATGTTTTAACTATTCCATATGGTCCAATTGGTATAGGATTTTGGTCAATTTCAGCTGTTGGTGGACCTGCTTTTGGTCCAATCATTGGATCAGTCTTAACTGTCAAGGAAAGCTGGAGATGGGGCTTTTGGTTTTTATTGATTTTAAATGGGTTCACTTTATTATGTATGACTTTTTTCTTCCCAGAATCTTATGAAAAAGCTTTATTTTACAAAAAGGCAATGATTCTTAAAACAAAAACTGGTAATGAAAACATCACATCAAGAGGTGAAATTGAATTAAGTGAAATGAATAGAATTGAAGTGATTAAAGATACATTATGGAGACCTATTGAAATGACTATGAAAGAACCAGTTGTTCTATTGATTCATATGTATATTTCATTGATGTATGCAATCATGTACTTGTGGTTTGAAGCTTTCCCAATTGTTTTCCAACAAACAAAACATTTCACATTAGTCACTATGGGTCTTGCATATTTAAGTTCATTTATTGGTAATATGATTGGTGCAATGATTTATTTACCTTGGACTTATAAGATTCATACAAGAAAGGCAATTGTTAATCAAGAAGTTCAACCTGAAATTTTCTTACCAATGACTATAGTTGGTTCTATTTTTATGCCAGTGGGGATTTTCATATTTGCATGGACTTCATCACCAGATATAAATTGGTTCCCACCAATGATTGGTGTTGCAATTTTCAATATTGGAGGGTTTATGGTTTTCCAATGTTTATTCAATTATTTAGGATTATCATTCCCAAGATATATGGCATCAGCATTTTCTGGTAATGCATGTATGAGATCAATAATTAGTGGTGTTTTAGCATTATTTGGGCATTTTATGTTTAATAATTTAGGTAGTAAAAGGTTTCCAGTTGGATGGGGTTCAACTATTCTTGGATTTTGCACTGCTGGTATGATTGCAATCCCAGTTTTATTTTATCTTAATGGACCAAAATTAAGAGCAAGATCTAAATATGCTGGGTTTGATATGGATGATAAAGTTGAAGAAGTTCATGAACCATTCGATGAAGAATCTAAGAAAGTTGATGATTTGGAGTCAGTTTAATTTAGTATGCCAGGCTGTTAAGGTTGTATATACGATATTTATAAACTAATTAATAGATCTTGATAGCAGGTGATAATAAATATAGATCTCCATTTACGTATTTGGTCGAAATTCGCGGGTACTAACGAAACACAATATTTAATGTAGATCTTCTATCGACAAAATTGTACCACGATTTAATCGATTTTCACGTCATATTGTTTTTCGATGTTCATTAGAACCAATAAAGCGGAACGCTGTGTTATTAATTAGATTTAAATTGATATATAAGCATCCCACAATTTCAATACTTCACAGCAAACTTACAGAAATCAAAAATCTTGAATATTTAACTAAAAAACGTATCTTCATATTAAATGACTATTTGTTATTAGATACCAATACAGAAAATGAAACAATCAAAACATCATACTTAAAACCAAAACAACCAAGAAAAAAAAAGATGATATATTAATATTTCTCCAAATTATTTTTGTTCAATGATTTCTTTTTGCCTCATAACTTTCCTCAATATCTTACATGCATATTATTTATCTTTTTTTTACTTCTTTTCTTCTATTCCACAATAATTATATTCACATATCACCTTTTTTATTTATAAACCCAAAAAATATTTAAATAAAAACTTGAATCAATCAAGTATCACCTATTATAAATAAATATAATTAAATTTATTCAGATTCAGCAGCAGCTTTAACAGCTTCAGTGTTTCTTTTTCTGTGGGCTTCATCAGCAGCTCTTTTCTTTAATAAAGCTTTTCTAATAGTTGAATCTTGAGCTTGGTAATAGAAAACACCACCAAGAGCAGCGAAGAAACCGGTGATACCAAAGAAGTAAACAACCCATTTGACAGCAGCTTGTCTACCGGTTGGAGTGGCACCACTTAAACGGGCTTGGGATCTTGAGAATTGTCTGATAGCAGATGGGAACATTTTAATTGAATATTAAGATAACGTGACGGGGTTTGAACAAGTTAATCGTATGTTGAATTGACTTTTTCTTTGATTTTATTAAAATGTATTGAATTTTCCAATTTTTTATATTTTCGAGATTTTTTATTGGGTGTTGTTTGACTTCCTAATTGGGTAATTAAAGATAAAATCTTTTGTATTTGGTTCTTATTAGCCATTTATAGTAATTACTGTTTTAGGACATTTAGAATCTTTTTCTGAATTTAATTTTTATTAAGAAAACAATCAATTCAGTAAAGGGGATTTCAATTTTATATAGAAATATTGTGAGATAAAAGATATATACAACTCAGAATGACTTCAATCATTTCAAGAGCAACCAGACAATCAGTCTGGAGACAAATCTCAGGTGCTAAATTTGCTCCATCAATTGCCCTAAGATCATCATTAAATTTATCAAATTCACAACCACAATTAATTTCAAAACCAAATTTAGCCACTTTTTATAGATTTAATTCATCACAATCAAAAGATAAAGCATCAACTTTAACTGAAGATGTTCGTGAAAAATTAGGTCAAGATACACCAGCTAAAATTTATACTTATCAAGATATTAAAAATTTAATTACAAATCCAGATCCAACTAAAATTCTTGTGGATGTTCGTGAACCACATGAATTTCAACAATATGCAATTCCAACTTCAATAAATATTCCATATAAATCATCACCAGGTGCTTTAGATCTTTCACCTGAAGAATTTGAAGATGTTTTCAAATTTGAAAAACCTGATAAAGAAAAAGAATTGATTTTTTATTGTCTTGCAGGTGTTAGATCAAGTGCAGCAACTGAATTAGCTCAAATCTTTGGTTATGATAAATTAGGTAACTATGTTGGTAGTATTGAAGATTGGGTTAAACATGAAGGTATTGATATAAATAATCCAGATCAAATCAAGAAATAAGTTCCATTTGACCACAAATATTTCTTCCCTATAAATTTTTCAACATCTTATATATATAATTTTCTACACCTCATGTTTTGAAATTCTTTTATAATGCAAATTATCAGAATTAATTTAATATGTTAATATACAACTACATAAAACTCATTGAAACCAGTAGTAGTGCTAAGCTTCTAATTTCTTGGACGATTGAATTCCAATTCTTTGAATTCTTTACCCAATCTTCTTTTTCTCTTTCTTTCAACAACCTTTTCTCTTTGTGAAGTTTTCATATTTTCAAATTTGTGTTTTTGAATGATTTTTCTTTGTTCAGATTTCTTTAAATAAAATTTACCACCATTCTTACCTTTATTTTCTTGTTTATATTTAGAAAGAACTTCTTGTTGTAAATCTTTATTTTTTAAAGAATCTAATCTTGATTTTAATGATTTTGCTTCATATTCTAAATCATTAATCTCTTTTTGACTCATTTTATTCTTAACTTTTGGATTCTTTAATATAGAATTTATTTGATTGATTTCATTTTCTCTATATTCATCCAAAAATTTATAATCTTTTCTAATTTTATTTAAATCAGCTTTACCTAATGCAGTATCAAATCTAATATCTTGATATAATGTTTTATATTTTGGATTATCTAACCCAGGAACTTGTCTTACTCTTGAAACTTTCTTCTTTGAAGAAGTTTCAGTTGGTGCATGTTTATTCTTTTTCTTTCCTTTTCCATGTGATCTTGATTCATTTTCATTATCACTTGCTTCACTATCTTCTTCTTCAAAAAATCCACCTTGTTCTTGTTCACTTTCACTATCACTATCATTATACCTCGTTTCTTTTATAGCATCTCTTTTTGTTGATTTATTTGATTTCTTCTGAAGACCAGCAACTCTTGGATCCACTATATCAAAAGATCTATTATTATTACTCTTCTTTTTTGTTTTACCATCTTCTTTATCCATTTTATCTTGAGCATTTTTTAAAGCACCAAATGATAATTTATCAAAATCATCATCACTATCTTCATCTGAATTTTGATTCCCTTTATCAGCTCTTAAAATATCTTCTAGTTCATCTTGTTCTATATCAGAGCCTTCAAATACTGGTCTTGGTCTGGCCATCTTGAATGAAGTTTTATATCAACTAAGTTGTGATAACTTATGTGTCAAAGAATTACCTTAATACTTGTTTTACTATAGCTATATAATTTTTTTTTGTAGCTCATCTATATTTTTGGTAAGGGCCACTATTAGGCGATTATTTTCACTACGTACTTGAACTAATCACAATTACAGAAACCTACGAGTCAGGTATTTTCATGGAAAAGAAAGGTTAAGGAGTGGATACGGAAAGTCTTCGTATCTCAAATGATATATGTCTTTTTTTCTTCGAAGATATAGCTCTAAAGTTAGGGTATTTACCAACTCCAAAAAAAAAAATTGATCACAAAACCAACTACAACCCAAAATCTTAACCCAATATTTACAAGTCATTTCTTAATCTTCTATTATACAAATTTTATCTCCTTGATTGAATCACACAAATAAATCTTATTTTTCAATACTTTCTTTGAATGCTAATTGTCTTGAATGACGATCGAAAAATGCACCAATTTCATTGATTGAACCTTTTGCTGGATCTATTTCTAATGTTTTTTTATCTTCTATTGGTAGTCAGTTGTTAGTAAACAAATTCAAAAGGTAACATTGTCTTGAAAAATCAATCAAACCATGGGTTTTCATAAATTTCAATAATATGATTACACTTACTAAATGTAACTTTAATTATTGGTGAATTTTTAGAAAGTGGAGTTAATAACTCATGATCTATACCACAAGAACCTTTGAGAGATGGTGGTATTTGTGACAAGAATAATCTACCATTTTTACCTGTTTTCTCTTGTTAATATAATCATTCTTATTTTTATGTTTAATGTTTTTTTTCAATTATACTTACCACCTTTATCTAGAGGATTGAATTTAACAACAACTTTTGAGAAAAATCTGGTGATCATTATGAAATATGGTTATAGATGAGCAACAAGCAGTAGTTCACAATAAATATATCAGCTTATTCAACTTTTCAATTTGTTGATCTCTTTAAGATCTTTTGATTTAGTTGGGAAAAGTTATGAAAATTACTATGCGCGAATTTTACCCGGTGTTGAAGAATTAGCATATAAGCACAACTATAATCAATATTTTAATATCTTGTACATTCCTGTGTATATATACCCTATATAATTCATAATTCATCATGATCTAAAGTATCTGATTTACTTTTCTTACCATTTTTTTTAGATTTCTTAGTGATTTTCTCACCTTTTTGAACTTTATTCAAATATTCAGATTTTTCTAAAACTTCATCTAATTGTGATTGAATTTCATTAAATTGTTGATAAAATTTGAATAATTCTAATTTACTCAATCCTGAAGTATTTCTTATTGGTTCATTTGTCTTTGAATCAAAATAGAAAACAACAGCTTTATCACCTTTTGGATCAATATCATATTTTTCAAAAATTCCAACTTCACGATCTCTCAATGGGAAATAAGCAATATCTACAATACCTAATAAATCAATAGCAATTGATTTTAATAATGGTGCTAATTTATCCTTTCTTGTGAAAACCACGGTTTTAGGTCTTGGAGATGATTTATTTAACCATTCATTTAATTTATCCTCTGTTGCAATTCTTTTAACATAATTTTTAATTCTACCAAGACCAAAATCTACTATACCTTTTGCAGTTCTTGCACCTGAATATTTTTCTGTTGCATGAGTATATTTTAAATTTTCAACTTTATCTAAATTAACTTTTGGTGGTCTAAACCCCATGATTGTTGGATAACCTTCAATTTTATATTTTGAACAAAGATTTTTATTCTTTGCATAATCACAATTAACAGCACCAACTTGAACAATATCTTTCAATTGCTTTGCTGCTTTGGAATAATGAGGTTTTAATTGACGACAATGACCACACCATGGTGCATAGAACTCAACAATTGTTGTTTGATTAGATTCCATAACAACTTGATTAAAATTTGTTGTATCTAATTCAAACACGTTTAAATCTTTGGAATATAAACCTTGAGCTTGAGCAGAAACCAAGAAAGGTAAAGTCAATGCGCTGAACACAGTGGTGAACTTCATTTTTGTCAATAAATGGATAGAATGTGGGCCTCAAGTTGTTCTTTATTGATCTTTTCCTGTTCGCTTATAAATTTTGTTGCTTAGGTGTTTAATTTTGTTGGACCTGAAAATCATTTTTTTAATACCGACAGTGAAAAAAAAATTAACTACGACAGAAATCATCAATTTGAAGTCAAAATGAACACACCTTTTACTCTATATTTCTATATTAATGTTTTATAATACAATGCATCTAGTACCATAAATTATATATCTCTAACGAAATGAGTGGAACATGGGGCCCAATTCCTTTCATTTGCCAAATCAGTTTCATAATAATTTTGATGATAATCTTCAGCATCAAACCAATTATTAATCTTTTCCACCACTGTGACAATCTTATTATCCCATTTAGGATTGAACTCTTCAATCACTTGGTTTATTATATCTATTTGAGAATCATCATGATAAAAAATAGCAGAACGATATTGTTTCCCAACATCATCTTCACCTTGTTTATCAAAAGTTGTTGGATCATGAACTTTAAAGAAAAATTGTATTAAATTTTTAAAAGTTTCTGAATTTTCCTTTGGATATGTTATTTGTAAAACTTCAGTGAATTCAGTTTCACCAGAACAAACCTGCTCATAACTTAATTCTTCAAATTTATCTAATCCATTTGCATAACCAACTCTTAAATCTGTTATTCTACCTGAGAAATGTGATCTAAAGAGTCTTTCTGTCCCCCAAAAACAACCACCTGCTAATGTGATTACACTGTCTTTTTCTTGATCAAACTTGATATTGGCTGACACTGTGACCATCTTGTATCTCTGTGTTGATATCAGAAGATCTCTTCAAAGCTTTTGTAATCAAATTTCGTTTTCTATTGTTGAATTTTTTTCACAACCGTTAATTTTTTTCTTGAAGGTGCATTTAGTGGCACAAAAATCCAAAAACATACGAACAAAAACAAAAAACAAGACGATCAAACCAGTGGCAACCTACTAAAACAACCATCAAGCAATCAACAATGAGCATCTCACCATATCCATTGTACGCATTCCACGTATTGGAATCCAGATTGTTAAGCCATAGTGTGAAATACCCTTTACAACTTTTCAAAAATCTTACCAGCTCTTCAGGGGGTAAAGATGGTGATACTGATTCACCTTTATTTGTTACATGGGATATTGAAAAAAATGGTGAAAATTCATTAAGAGGTTGTATTGGAACATTTGCAGATCAACCATTGGAAAAAGGTATAAAAGAATATGCTGAAATTTCAGCATTTCAAGATCCAAGATTTGATGCAATTTCCCCTGCAGAATTCTCAAAATTATCAGTTGATATAACATTATTACAAAATTTTACTAGAGGAGAAGATGCCTTAGATTGGGAATTAGGTAAACATGGTATTCGTATTCATTTTAATTATAAAGGATCTGTTAAGAGTGGGACTTATTTACCTTCAGTTGCTGTTGATCAAGGTTGGACTAAGGATTGGACTATTATTAATCTGATTGCTAAAGCTGGTGGGGATGCTAAAAAAGTTGATTTTGGTAGTATTCAATTGACAAGGTATGAAGGTATCAAAAGTGGTATTGATTATAGAGGTTATAAAGAATTTATGAATAAGAATGGGTTAGAAACGGTATTATGAGTCAATTGGGATTAATTAAGAGGTTATGCTGCTGGTCAGTGAATTTTGCTACCTTTAAGAGAAATGGAATACATATATGGGATATTTCATTAAATATACATAATTTCCAAACATGTCTATTTTGTAATTTTTGATAATTTTTCTTCAACAATTTTATGAATCAATGAAACTAATGGACTTTCTTCATTTGAAATTTGACTTGATAATTGTAATTCAACTTGTTTTTCAATTAATTTCCCAGTTAAATCAACTTCAATATTAACAAAATCATCAATATGCTTCAATGTCATAATAACATTTTTTTGTGTATGTTCAATCATTGAAATTCCAAATGTACCTTGTTTATGATCAACATGTGTAATTGTTAATGAAGTACCATCAATTGCTATAAACCCCTTTTCCACAATATAATTAATATATTGTAAATCTTTTAATTTGAATGTAAAATTCAATGCATTACCATCTTTATCAATCTTTTCAATACTTGCCACTGTATCAACATGACCTTGAACATAATGTCCACCAAATCTAACATCACCACCAATAGCTCTTTCTAAATTAACTTTTGAACCTGATTTTAATGAACCCAAATTTGTTCTTCTTAATGTTTCAGGTGCTAATCCAACTTTGAAAGTATTTTCATCAAACTCTGTAACAGTTAAACAAGTACCATTAATTGATATTGAATCACCAATATGACAATCACCTAATATTGAAGTAGCATCTTTGATTAATAATGAAACTCCATTGCCTCCTGATTCTGAAGTATCTAATTCTTTGAATTCCTCCACTGTTCCTATGTGTTCTACTATCCCGGTAAACATGTTCTTTTGGGTTCTTCTCCTTGCTTTATGTATTTGATTTGAGATTTTTGGTGTGGTTTTGGTTCAAGTTGTGGATATTTATTACTCGGTGATTTTCATAGCGGATAAACGACTTTTTTTCATAGGCATAATTTTGATCTGTACGGTAAAATGAAAATCTCAAGAGCTTTCCTTGAAAAGAATATACAAATTGCACCAGGAGATCATAAAATAATGAATGTTTCCTATAGACTAACAGATTCCATACTTTCATGATAGTTGATTCATATCAGAATTCGCTTTTAGATCAGTCTAAAATCTTGAATCTAGATCGAATTTAAAATCTCCACAAATTTCATCATCATATGTATATAGATCTATACTTTATATTATATACTTCTAGCCTTAAAAGTGGAGCTAGGATCATAACCTATCTCACTCTTGTATCTGCCACTTTAAAATCACCACCAAGATGTTTAGTATCACTCACAGTAACAATTTTAAAATCATTAAAATCATTATGATTAAAATCAACAGTTGTTATACTGGTATTATAAACAATTAAATTTTCTTTAAAACCTAATATCTTCAATATAGTTCTTATGGTACCACCATGTGAACAAATAATTATATTTTTATTTTGTTTATTAAGTTCAAGTATTTCATCTAATTGTTTTTTAACCCTATTAACTAAATCAATAGGTTTTTCACCATATTCTCTATAAGATTCTTTACCATCTTTAGCAGCTTTCTCTACAGCATCTGAAATTTTCATACCTTCAATTTCACCCATATTTCTTTCTCTAAGATTAGAACTGAATTGAATATCAACTTGTTTGGTTAAACTTTTATGAATTGTATTTGCTGTATCACGACAACGTTTTAAATCTGATGAATAAAATGCATCAAATGGATAATCTTTAAGTTTTTCAGCAGCTAATTTGGCTTGATCAATACCTTCTTGATTTAGATCAGTATCTCTATAAGTCACGATCCCGTTAATACTTAATTTCCTCTTATCTCTTTGAATTCTGAATGTAATACTCACAAATGACCTTGAAGAATCTTTGCAACGTTATAATCTGTTTGTCCATGTCTAACAAAGAAAACACGTAATTTGTTCTCATCAGTATTAATTTCAGTCATATTCCACAATCTTTTAATATATGAATTGATAATTAGGCTTATGATCTTTAAACATCAGTGGTTATTGATTAGAACCATTCTTCGAGATTTTCTATCTGATGATATACAAATTCTGCCCTAACCGGACATTTGAGTCACGTGTTGTCGCATATGTGAATGCGGCTATTCAGCATATATTTTCAAATTTTAAATTAGGGCGCGTGGCGCAGTTGGTAGCGCGCATGCCTTGCAAGCATGAGGTCATCGGTTCGACTCCGGTCGCGTCCATAATTTTTGCTTTTTGAGCTTTAAACCGTTATTTTTTTGCTCATTTTAGCATTATTGAAGTGGTAAGGATGACTTTATGAGCATGTATAGCTTTTTTTATACACAAGTCTTAATTTGGGATAGAGAGAGGTGAATTTAAATTGTCAATGAATTGTTGTTTAGTTTTGTCGCATAATTTTTTAATCCCGATGAGCTTTTAAAATTCTTGACCATCAACAAAAACAAAACAACAATTACATCTTCAAGAGACAACGGCTAAATATTATAATTAAAATCAAATTGATATCTGTGAGTCAGGAATAACGGGATATTTATCAACGATGCAGTATCATAATGTCAGATCCAGATAACTATCAACCACAAGATGATATACCCAGTATAACAACATCCAAAACAACTCAACCAATAAACTTTGGAGTTCATAGAAAATTAACCAAGATTGATTCCAAAATACCACAAAACACATTAATGATGTCAAAATCTAAAATTGGTTTATTAAATATTGAACCTGGTAGTATGGAGTTTATATGGTGGTTTTTTGTATCAAGTGAATTACCTGTTTTCACAGCTTGTATTGGTCCTTTAGCAAATATGATTTCAATAGCCGCGTTGGTTGATAAATGGAGAATTAATGTTGATGGAGTGGCAATAAATGATTCAATTCCTGTTATAACTTTGAATTCATTATCTTTAGCTATGGGATGTTTGGCAAATATAAGTTTAGTTTTAAATTTTAGTGAAAGATTACATTACAAGATTTCTCAATTTATTAGTATCATTTGCTTTATTGGTGGTTCAATAATATTGACAGTTGCTTTATTAATTGCTCATTTCCAATATTTTGTTCATACTGATAATGAAAATTATTCAAAATCTGAAGGTTTTTGGTTTGGTGTTATTACTGTTATATTATATGCATTTTGTGGGATATCTTGTTTGATCAATTTTTCAGGTTATTTATTAGGTAAATATCCACCAGTTTTCAATTTGAGCTTTGCAGAAAGAGGTTTGATTGCATATACATTATTATTAGCTATTTGGTTCTTATGGGGTGCAGCAATGTTTTCCAATATCATGAATGATTTATCATTTGGTAATGCAATGTATTATTGTACAATTTCATTATTGACTATTGGTCTAGGTGATATAGTCCCTGAGTCTGATGTTACAAAAGCATTATCATTATTTTACTCTTTAACAGGAGTTATTATCTTGGGGTTAATTATTGCTATGATAAGAGGTGTTATTGTATCTTTATCAACACCAATATATTTTTGGAATAGAGTTGAGACTCAAAGAAAAAAATTAGTTAGAAGACTCAAAAAGGAGAATAGATCTGTTACATTTGAAGAATCATTTGAATTAATAAGGTCTATCAGAAGACAAGTTAAAAAATCGAGGACCCAATTCAGTTCTTTCTTAACATTGGTTATTTTCGTTACATTTTGGTTAATCGGTGCTTTAGTTTTCCATTATACTGAAGATTGGAGATACTTTGATGCTGTTTATTTTTGTTTTCTTTGTCTTATAACAATCGGGTATGGTGATTATCATCCATACAGTACAGCGGGACGTCCAGTCTTCATTGTTTGGGCAATAGCTGCCGTTCCATTAATGACTGCTTTAATTTCAAATGTTGGTGATACATTATACTCACTAGCATCTTCAGGAATTTCGTTAAAATTGCTAAGGATTTTATTTTCCGCTAGACCTAAAAGACATCATGAGGAATATATTGATATGGTTGATGATGTTAATGATGAAAATGAGGATGACGGTGGTAGTTCAAGATCAGTGGATGAAATTTTAAATGAATCAAATAAAGATGTGAAACAGCCAGTTAAGACATCGGATTTAATAAAAAAACTTAAAGAGTTATTGATTGAGGCTAAAGAGTCACCAAGGAAAAGATATACTTTTGAAGAATGGGGTTCAATAATTGAGTTATTAGAAGTGCAAGAAGATGAATTTCCAGATGAGATGTTTTGGTTATCTGATAGTTCACCATTAAGTTTCCCAATTAGTGAACCAAATTACATGTTGTATTTATTGTTTAATAAACTGGAGAAAAAGGTAGGTAAAGATGCTGAAATTTTGGGTGGTTTGTCTTAAGGGTGTGTATATAAGACTGCTATAACTGTATTGTACCATTTATTCTAAAAGATTATTTATCTAATGCTATTCGTTCGTTTATTCTACGAACATAGTTATGTATTGAATAATCCCGAATAGGAACTCATAATTATTTATACATTTGTACTTTTTAGTCATTTTAGTCTATTATAGTACTTTTCTTGAGCTTACCAAATTTGGTGAATTGTGAGTGTGACTAGCGAGATGTTTCATCGGGAATAATTGTGTGCCTCAAAAGAACAGCCTTTAAATACCTTATAAAGAATCCGATCCCATTAAAAAAAAAAGAGTTTCAATTATATTGATATACTTGATTGATTGCGATATTCAATTGGTTGAACCCATTAAATAAATAACTTGGAATGAAATCAAAGATATTTTGTGGAGGAGTTATCGATCAAAAGCTATATATCATGTTGATGTTAAAGCGTACTACGTATTACTATTAATACTGAATTATTTTATGTTGGTACACCATCATCAATTTGATGCATAAAAGGTTCGTATATGCTTATACCGCCCTAACTAACTATTATATTGATTCATTATATTACTTTCTCCATGATTTCTTCGGATACTCTGGGAAGTTTTTGTATTCAAATATACACTATTTTTGCCAGAGCTTAAGCACAAGCTTAACTCGTAGTTTTTATACTTCTGATTCAAAGGACATGTAGTTTATTCCTGTTCTATCATTAACATAAGGTACATTTAGTGAGTAAGGTGTTGATGTGTGTAATAAAAATTTAGCACTAGTAATCAGCACTAGGTATGGTGTATTTAAATAGTTAGCTGCTAGTCATTACGTACTACTGGCCACTTATTGAAGTTATTAAAAGCATATAAATTCTTCTGAACCTATAGATAGGTTATTCTTAAAAATAATTAGTAGTTGGAAAACATCAAAACCATTGATCAGTTAAGTTCTCATGGATAAATCACAATATGATTGATTGTAAATCAAGCTATGAAAGACATCATTAGTGTCGATTAAATTTCACAAAACATTGATCAGGGGCCTAAAGAGACGACATATAACGTTTCAGACTCACCACAAAACAACTCAAAAGTTAAATGAACCCAGCACCATAACCTTGACGAGTATCAGGACCTTTTGAATCCCAATCAAGACCACAACAAGTTGTACCAGGACCTTGACACTTTGACCAAAGTGGAACACAACATAAAATTTGACAAAACGAACCTACGCATCCAATTTCTTGTTCCCTTTTAAGTTCTATTTGTTGAGAATAAGCAGGTTGAGGACGGGATTGATATTTACCATATTGTTTCTTTTCACCTTCAGATGAAGTACCTGTTTCCTTGTTGTATGTGTAAGATTTTGGTTCTGATGGTCTTTGAGTTTGCTCTGGTTGCTAATTATCATTGTCAGCTATTATTGTTCAATGAAATTGATGTACCAGATGGTGATTGAGACCTATAACGGTGTATAAGTGATCTGTTTAGTTACTTACTTGGCTAAATGGATCTGTGTTCATTCTACTGAAGCTGGAGCTCATAAGGTCTAATTAAATCTGGAGTTTGTTGTATGTTTGAAGTCTAATTAGATAAGATCTGATGCGAGCTCAAGAGGGATATTGTTCTGTTTATATATAATCTGGAGAAACTGGATGTGTCAATCAATGACTAAGGTATATAGGTTATACTTTTATAACCAGATCATGAAGTAATTTCACGTCTAATTTGTATTGTGAGAAAATTCATATTTGCGAGAAGATCTTCAAGGCTTCGAATTCTACCCCAAGAAATCAACTTCGGGTTTTTATGCCAGCGATCTAATTAAGTCAACAATAAGCTTCAAGTTTCTAGAAATCCAAGATCTAACATAATGAGTGTATATACTCACTTGTAGCCTTATTCAATACATTTCAATACTGATAGAAGATATATCGAACACTGATCTCTATATATCAGATCAGCTAGTATAGACGTTGTTTGAAGCTAGGAGAAGCAAGAATTAGCTTCAATGCTAGCTCACAAGTTCAATAGGTAATCGGGAGCTGTTCTCTTAGTTGATCATTATCATCGATTAATCTAGTAAGCTAGTTTGAAATTGAGATATACTATTCACTTTAAGGAGTGTATTGCTCTGTTACACATGCGAATCGTGATCAAGAGCTGTCAGAATTTAGGATATTTCATGAGGAAATATGAAAGACTATCGGAAATATGTGCGAGCTGTATTATGTAATCACATTTCGCGATGCTTGTGAAATAAAAAAAAATTTGAAGTTTGATCAAATCATTCCTATACCCATTACTTTTTTAAACTGATTGCTACCTTTTAGTAATCCGTTGGCCCTTTCTACTAATCCTTGCGTCTGTGGACTTCATGGTCTAAAATAATAGATTCATTACTACACTGTACTTCAAAGAAATGTCTGAACTAGAAGTTTTTTGACTTATCATCAATTCATAATTGTTCAAGTCAAAGTGTGAATGGATGACGTGAATATAGCTGGTTTATTCGATTTACCACTAAAAATCGCCAAATCATCATATACATTCATCAAAATTGTTATCATGTATCATTTGAATTGAAAACTGAATACATTTGACACATCAAGAAACATTGTCATTCTCCATGATTTCCTTTACTGGATACTCTGGGATGGGTTGTTACTTTTGATGAATATACATTTTTCATATTACTATATATTGACTTTTTGTACTTTATAATACGTCGTATCATTGCGATTAATCTCTTCCAGTGCTACAATATTAGTGTTTTAGAATCACATATGTAAGTTAAATCATCTACATCAAATAGATCTTGTTATTTTATATGCGCTTTTGAGTACCCAGTCGACTCTATATATATTAATGTTCAATTGAACAATTGACATAGTAATAATTAACTGATACAAAAACTGAATTTATGATCCACATTTCATCTATTCAAGAACTAGCTGTATTTCATCTAATTTACCGGTGTTAGATTGAAAATTGAAGTTATATAATGTCACCTTAAAAGTTATCAGCTAGCTTGTGTGGATAGAGAGTATTGGCTTTCCCAGCGTGGCTCAATCCAGCATCCAATCATTCAAACTTCAAGTGGATAAAAGTTCGTAGTTATTGTCAAAGCTTAAGAGTTGGATCTAGATCCTTCCCTTGGTATTTGACTTAGACATAACACTTTAAAACCACAGATTTACTTCAACTATCAAAACATCAACAGATCTAGACACTAGTCGACAATGAAAATGATCACTGATTGATACGAACTGAATACTGAGAACTAGACCCTTGAAAAACTTTCTTGAAGCTCCCACTTTCAACCGTTTTCAGGCTCTTTGTTTACTTTTCAAGTTCCTTTTGGTGAATTCCTCAAAATCCACGACGTATACGCGAATTTTTTTTCCAGTGATCTTCAATGCAACTTTGTTTAAATATAGCCAAATTCTGGAATCTGGTCGTGCAGAAACTTTTTATGGTGAACGCAGGGGTCAATCTCGAGGAGTTTATTTAAAGTTTGAGCCAAAAATATGTCAACTTTAAAGTATTTGTGAAGAGTCAAAAGACCATAAAAGAATGGTTGTTATGGGTTATAGGTTATAGGTTGTAGTTCTTTTGTTTACGTTGTAGTACCTTCAAGTGCAAATCGATCTCAACATTCACAAACAAAACAAAAGCAAAAATTCAAGATCTACAATACCCTAGAAAACACAGACTCCTGAGTCCTCTCTGGGAATTCATTTTTTAGTGCGTTCCACACAAAGTAACACCAAGTAGCATGTCCGGTTTGCTCAAGAGTCATTGATGTTTACATTTCAAATTTCCTAGAAGTATAAAAGGTTTCAATATGGCTCATTCTCAACTATGCACTACAAACTCCATACCTAAGTACCATACATTTTATTATACCCAACTATACCCATAATGAAATTCACAACCATTTTAAACACATTATTCATTACTTCATTAGTTTCAGCTGTTGATAAACCAGACGGTGTCACCGATAGAAGAGCTGCACCATATCAATTTGTTGGTAACAAAGAAGGTTCAAACTTACAATGGGATTTATTAATCAAAGATAAACATGATGCTACTACTTTTAAATTAAAACCAAACTCAAAAGTTGAAGGTTTCCAAGTTACAAATATACAAACTCATCCACAATTAGAATCATTAACTCCACCAGGTGATTTACAATATAATGAAGCTTGGTTCAAAGTTCCAAATAATGCAAGTTTTGATGGTGATGGTAGTGATCCTTCCCAAATTTTCACCATCATTGCTCAAGCTTCTGGTAATCAAACTGAATATAACTTATCATTACATGTTGTTACTGATAAAGAACAATTTAACGTTTCTCAAACTTTAGGTGGTTCTGGTAATTATCAATAGATTTTATAAGTCTTTTGATGTATGGATTGAAAACGGGAAAGAATACAAAACAGTGGGATGAAAAGGGCAGGTCCTTGATGAATTATTTTACATAGTATATTGCATCAATTATGAATAAAAAGAGTTAATTTTATTTGTTCATCGAACTGGAATAAAGTGTAATCATACCGGGTATTATAAACATTATCTAAACAATAATTCTTCCTCGATTAATAAGTCGTTGACGTTAGACTATGGAATTCGATGGAAATTCAAGGACATTGTTCATAACACGACACACGCTTTTGACAATTTCACTACCAAACAAGATATATATAAGAGAGTTCTAGCTTTTTTTTACGCGATGCTTAACTTAACCATATTGTTTATATGTAGTTTCAGTCAACTCCTTCTTTACTGTTCAGTATTTGTTTAAGGGATTACAAAGGATCAATATGACAGGATATTTACTCCCTCTTTAAAAATGGCATATTGGTTGTATTGAATCAGGGACTGAACTAAAAGCCATATATAATTTATCTATTAATTTCCACAGAAATCGCACCAAGCTGTCAAATTTTTGGCTGCTAATAAAAGACCTCTTGAAAGTTTATACATCTTTGATACTTGAAACATGATAGAATCAAGATTATGAATTTATGCACTTGAGGCAAATTTATGGGTTAATATCAAGAGTGTAAGCAATATATACAAGCCCCCTCTTAATATACAGCTCACTGATTTCTTTTAGATATAATTCATACGTAAGATATATTTCATCATCTCTAAAACTTATTAGTTCCTCAACTTCAAGTATGTTTTTTACTTCAAATGGAATAACTTTATACATACTTAGTGAAGTTAGGTAACTTTTGCGTGTATGTATCGCAAAAGATAATGCACAATTGAAAATTTGATCTTGAATTCTTCAACGTCTTGTTTGATTTAAAGTTCAATGATGATAAATAGCTCATGGGAAGCTACTACAACGACAATTAGTGTGAGAAATAGGGGTATGTGGATAAGAGCTTATTATGATGGATCAGAAATGTAAACCAACATGAATCATTGCCTTCCCCTATGCAACATTTGCAATATCAAAACTATATAATATCAAAGTTTGCATATTGGATTTGTATGAAACAAGGATGATTAGGGGTAGCTAATATGGACTGACAAACCATCAGCAATATGTTAAGCTTCCAAAATTTTGAAAGCTAAATTGCACAAGAAACGTTTACAAGCTGCAAGCTACAAGCTACAACTATATAAAGTGAACAAGACAGCCTTTATCCCAAAGGAATTCTAACCTTGAAACTCTAAGGAGAAATTATAGTGTTTTAGTATTTTTTTCAGCTTTAACTCTTTATTTTATTTGAAAATGGTTGTTATTACAAGTTGGTTAGCTTATAGTATTGGTGGTGGTATTGCAACCACTATTCTGGTCAATGGATTATTTGGTTCTTCTAATACGGTTAGTAGCAGCTACGAAAATACAGCCAGGGAAATGGATAATTTATTTTATGATATGAAGATTAAATCTAGAAGAAGAAATTGAGATGGTTTTGGATGTCTACTATGAGGTATTTTGAACTGGGCCTACAACAGCAATTTGAAATGTATAAGCTCTTTTATTAATGACATATAAGGTTTTTATTGTTACACTCAACTGCATGTAGATGTTTTTCAGTAGTTCAGACCTAGACTTTCATTCAAATAATATGTTTATCATAATGAAAAGGGGTAAAGACAAGGGCTTTTCAAAGAATAAATATAAGTTAAGAAGCTTAATCTGCTAGAAAAAAGATAAGCAAACTATGATATATGAATACTTCCACCACAGAGAAACTTCATAAGAGTAGGTATGAAAGGAGGCGGCTCTCCCGTTATTTCAAAGTACAATTGGCTGGTAGTTCATATTATCAAACCAATAGTTATATCACACATAACTGAAAAATATAAAACTGACTAGCTGCTAATAATTTGAATTACAAAATATTTCAAGTGTACAATTGTTCCATTATCAAATCACATATAAGGACCACTACTAAATTCACCATGGTTGTTCTCACTTCTTGGGTCAGTAGCATGATATTAGGAAGTATGATCGCTGTTCCTGTTACACTTTATACCGCTAATCAATACAGTATCCAAAATGCAAGATCATATGAAAGAGAAATGGATTACAAGTTTAGAAAAATGAGAGAGGAATTTAGTTTATGATGGTTATTTTTCGTATATGATGCTAGTTTCTGATAGGTTATATCATCGTTATTGGGTTATAAAACTTCTCTTCATCACATCTGCTAATAATGAACTCTTATTGACTAGTCGGATGATTTTTAGGCGTACTATATAAGAATATAGTTTTGGTTTATCCCAATGAAAATTTTGTAGCTAAACTAAGCAATTCCTCTATATGAATACTGCTATCATGGTATTTCTGATTCATTATCTTCTTGTAAACTATCCAACTGTGATTTTTCATTGAAATTTGTTTGATGTGTTGGTAAAAATAAACCAGCTTCTTTAATAGTACAATCCCCAGAAATGAGTTGATCCACCAATAAGTATAAAGGTTTCAAAACAGTGTACTCTATAACCCCCTCCCCTATCAACCAAATTGGTAATATGGTACTAAAAAGAATCATAGCTCTGTTGAATAGAATTAAGTTAGTCAACCTCACTGGCTGGTTGATATAATTATTTCAAAATATACTCACGGTAAGTGCAAAATCCCAGCAAGTATCAAATTTGACAACTTCTTCGTAAATATAATCTTTGCCCAAATCTTTAGCACACTCTCATTTCTTTCTTTCCCATTAAATTTAATCAATTCTTTTCTTTCATAAAACTCTTGATATAACGAAACAATATCTTCTAGATCCCCAATAGAGACAAGATATGTGATAGCACCAACAAGAACTATAAACCTTAATAGTGATTCGTTTTTTGGCTCCGATGTTCTTTCCTCGTATGAGTAATCGTAAGATCGCTTGAAATATTTCTCTGGCTCTTCTGGCTGATAAATATACCGTTTATTAAGGCAGGGATCACTGATATCATACTGTAGCTCTTTAGAAGCTAGCTCATTTGATGATTCAAGTGAGGAAATTTTATCACCCACCTGAATTGATAGTAATAAGTCCACCTTAACTCTCCCTAGCAGAATCAATATACAGCTACTAATTAGCAGCATCAATATACAGCCACTAATGGCTATGAAGCAATAATTTCGTCTCATGTTCGTCTATTTGGCTGAAGCTGTTACTATTGAGTATAATGTATAGCTTCACGTAAAATTATCAAGCTATATATCAAGTTGAGTGAAGGTGGATTGATTAAGGAATATAAATGTGAGGAAATAATCAAATATTCAGGGTGAACCAATAGTTGAGTGAAATAATTCATCTCTTCTCAACTTAGTGTGCACTTATACACCAAATGAGTTGAATAAAATTATGTAGTGGTTTTCATGAGATATTTAAAATCAATCTCGGAATACCGAGAAAAATCAATGATATTATAGGAATAGCACATAGAACACTACTACGCCCAACAGTCAGTCAAATCGATAGCCTGATCAGTATATTAATCATCATATTTACAAGGTTATATACTTCATGAATATATAGTAAACTGATTAGACCCAAAAACCTTCGGCTTTGATATACAATCGTAGTATCATACGTTTACGTTTGGTGATCGAATTTGTACTAGTTTTCACACAAAAAGTATTATTAATTTGAACTATATATATCATGAGAGTTATTGAGTCATGAATATACTCTGAGGACATGATCCATCTTATACTTAATAGTGACTAGATATATTCATTCTCTATTGAAAAATGGAACCTTTTTAGGATCATATCTATGTTCTTTATAGTATTGCACAAGTCTAACGAAATTTAACTGGCATGTTGGACATCTCATCATCGTGTCTTCAGGTAATGCATTTTCCAATTGGGTAGTTCTTGATCTTACTAAACATCCAAAATGTATTATGTGATCACATGGTAATATAATTAAAAAATCATAAGGTCGAAGAGTTTCAAGACATATTAAACATGAATCTTGATGGTCTAATTTGAAATCTTCAGAGGTTAAATCATAATGGAAAGCTCTTTTGGAAAAATTTTCATCTGGAATGAAAAAACTCAGTGCAGCCAATTTCAATACTTCCCCATCAAATTCATATGCATCAAGTTCTGATCTTTTAACACATCGACCTGAGTATTTTACTGAGTCCAATATTCCATCTAATGGTCGGTAAACTCTGTTATATGGAGAAGCACGAAACATATGGTCATTATTTCCATTATCCATATTTTGCATTTGGTAATTGCCCCTGTCATTGTCACCAGGGCTAGAGTTATTATTGCCATTATGATTTGTATCATTACCTTCGGTGACATCACATCCAAATAAATAGCAGATCCCAATAATCATATATACAATCAGCAAGACAACAGCACCAGGTATAGATAGAACTATGTAGACCAACGAATAGAAAATAAATCCCAATACTCTATAATGAAATATGACTCTGCAAATTATCCACCTCTTTCTTTGGCCTCTCTGCCTTCCATCCCTTATAATGCGAGGTACTTTCTGCCTTATAATACCCCATTGCTCTGATAATACTGGCCAAAATACAATTGCAATCACTGTTGATAATATTGAAAATAAGATAACCAATAACCAAGTACTAAATCTTGCAAATCTATTAGTATCTGATCTTGATTTTGTGGTTTTGTTGTGCACAGTTGAGTCAGGAACATAATATAAGCAGTTGTTTGTGGAATTGGTCTCATTGAAATTTAGCAAAGTACCATTTTTATGATAGGGAACGTCAAGTTGTTGCATGTGGGTTATACTAGAATTGCATTCATTGATTTGAAAGTCTTTGGATTGAGAAATAATGGGTATGGGTGTAGATAAACCTGGGACTAGTATTGACATGACCATAAGTAGACTGAAATTTTTCAATTTTGAGTTAACATTAAACCAATGGTACATATTTTGAATCCAAATGATATTTGACCAATACCTAACTGAAGCGGTAAAAATTGAAGGAAAAAATATTATAACCTTGAATGATATGACCTTTTGTGGTGTGAATATAACGTGCGAAATCTATACCAAATGAGCCAAGGTGTGTTGTTCTTTCATCATCTAGATACCATCTTATATTGCGGTATTTTAATGGCTTACTCTTCAAACCCTTTCATGATCATTGCAAAAAAAAATAATGACTTTGTGTAAATTACCAACAACCAACAACAAATTAACCAATTATTATATATAGAAACATCTTGAAACCGTCATTACGTTTTGAATCTGAAGAAACCACCAGCTAACAATCACCAAGTTAGAATACGTCAATAGTTATAGGTTGAATCCTTGTACTGATTTCCGAAACTAATTCAATAGTAACATTTCTTTAATTTGATGGACAAGACGTTCTTTGAAATTAGATTAACGGATTACCTAATGCTCGGAGAACAGCTTCTAGTTTTGGACGCAACTCCGACAAAGAATTTTTATATAACCGACCAGATCTCAAATACTTCAGAAAAGGGTATACCTTAAGCTTTAAGGTTTAAGTTTTGGAATGGAGACAAAGTTATGAACTTTAAAAAAAAGAATAAAGACATTGTAGGACATTATATGCCATAAACAGCCCCAAAAAGCAAAAAAATAAGAGTCCTTGCATTAGCCCGGAGTCGAACCGGGGGCTCAAAGATGGCAACTTTGAATTTTACCGCTAAACCACTAATGCTGTAAACTATCACGGCTCTATGACTCAATTTCTCGAGTTTTAACCACTAAACTAGTAGTTATTTTTTAGACTTTAAGATTTTTGCTGATTACTAATATATGACTGTGTTGCTCACGTGATCCTAATTTTGCTAAATTATTGGTTTAAAAGCATATCAGTGGTGAAAGGCTTAGAGATCTAGAGCATAATAGGTAATATTAATCAAGATTTTACTCTGTGAAGCTTTTAAAGTACGCTCAATCTATTTTATCAGCTGCATGATTTCGCAGGCGAGGCGAGATCTCGGCTATCTCAGATCTCGGGTCGGCCAGACTTAAATAACAATCAGATTACAATATAGTAAATATATAGATCATAATTCATGAGTCTAGAGAAACCCAAATTCAAAATAAGATTAACTGATGTTTTTCAATTTTTATTTAGTTGATTGAATCTTACATATATTGGATCCTACTAAAGCTGCTTCGAGTCCATACTTTCAAATTAACTAATTAACATCGACTAGTATACAGCTGGAACTCTTGCATTACGCATAGTATTTCGCATTATATCCCGCATAATATATATATTAAAGATTCAAGCTTCAAAGTACTGTTAGAGTCTCTAATTGAGTTGCAATTATTTAGAAGGATCCCGTAGTATCCATGTCGG
Source organism: Hansenula ciferrii (assembly GCF_000313485.1). Taxonomy (NCBI): domain Eukaryota; kingdom Fungi; phylum Ascomycota; class Saccharomycetes; order Phaffomycetales; family Wickerhamomycetaceae; genus Hansenula; species Hansenula ciferrii. Next base: position 75,255 of record NW_011887737.1, read on the forward strand.
ACTCATTGAGATGTTTGTGCGGGCAATATAATTTTGCGTGTTCTATATTTGCTCTCAAAATATTCTTTCAATAGTCCACTGATAGCTTAAGGGTTACCGAAAAAATTATGATTTTAGGGTCACTCTCGAACACGTCGCTATATATATATGCCCAAAACTTCTGTTGAAACTAGCTAAGATTACACAAATATCGGATGAGGATGTACACAGTACCACTTTGATCCACCAAATGATCAATAATGCTGCAGTACAAGCAACCGGCCTATATATAAATATAGAGTCATTGAATTTCTTATAATTTTATTACTTTATTACCACTGGTACTGATGATCTTATGAATCTCTTGTGTGCTGTATAGTGCTTAGACATATATTATTTGAATTATAAATTATAATATATATATGATAAAATTAATTATATGATTACATAATCAAAGAGCTTTCAAATCTCTCTATAGGTAACAAAAAGTACTAAAACACTTTTAAAAGAGTACTATCAAAGTTTAACGGTATTTCTATATTAGTCTATGTTGATTTTGAAAGAATTAAAGATGTTTTGAAAATTACATTTTTGATCTTCAAAAAAATATGATCAGCCTCAAAATATTTCTTACACTTTCCAAATTGCTAGAAAGTCCTAAAAATACCAAAATTTATAATTTGAATTCGAGCAAAAACAGACAAGGGGAGTGATTTTCTGCTTCAAATATTAGATATTGTATATTATTTGAGTGCTTAATGGCTATATTTATGGCAGTATTGATGACTATAGTTTCTGTATATGTCATGGATGGATTTCGGCCGAGAACAATAAATTTCGCGCACAATTGACACAACTGAGTACCCCAGGAAACAATATCCACAGAGAAAAAGGTGTTGCATTGAAAAGCTATTAGTTAGGTGTATAGCTAGTGAATTTCATTTGGTGATGATATTTAAAAGCTCAATTCGTGTGAAGGCTCATGCGGATACTGAAGTGTCGAAAAATTAGAGAAGAAATGACTATATATTGAAGAGTAGGATAGCTTTGATATTATATTACTAAAGTATATGATCACAGAAATACACAGCTTTACTTCCACATTAACTCGTATTTAGCGAAAGCCATACTACATTTCAATTTATCCCTTCAATTGATAATTAACACATATTAAACAAAGTAACCAATCAGCCGATCAATATCAATATTATCATGCATATAAAATTTTATACCAATCCACAGAAAAGTAACTAGCATCAGATGATAAGCTCATACCCAAGAGAGTACTAAAAAATAAACTCATAATAGAAGATAATAGCTATAATAATATATCCAACTCCGATGATAATGCTATTACTATATTTGGCATCATGATTTCCGGTATACCCAACGATAGTTTGTGGTAGTTCATTTAAAGCAGGAACGGTATTATGGTTTCTTAAGATTTCTTCATTGTCAAAACCAATTATTGGCAAATGATTTGATCTAAGTACTGGGTCTTTATAGTTATTAAAATCAGGACTCAACCTATAACTGCTCAAAAGCTCTTCAGTAATTGGTAATATTTCGTTTGTCATTTTGTCTAATTCAGTATGAAAATGGTTTGTAATTTATGTTGACTAGTTATTTGCAGTTTGAAGGGAGTGAATCAAGCTTGTATTGAGTTACTAGATCAAGTTGAGAAGAAGACAAACTCATTTCAAATTCCCAGAGTTTATGCTTCATTTATTTGTCGAATTTGCTCACAAATGTTGTGATTTTGAGATTTAATCTTCTCAATTTCTAAAAGTAATCGATCAATGAGCTCCTGAAAAAAAGAGCCATTTTTCTTTGGTAAGCTCGAGGAGAATATTACAATCACCCTAATGCTATAAGAAACGTTACTTAATGATTAGCAAGCGAAAATATTCATATTTTTGCTCTATAATCTGATTGTAGTGGCACGTTGGATTCCAAATTTTAGTATCTGAATAATGCGCGATTTCGATTTATCTATCTACATTATCGTTGATTCTTCTCAAAAATATTTTTATATGAGAAAAAAACTTACCAAAGCACTTAAAGCACATTCTACTTCACAGACATACTCGTTTAAGTCTTTATAACTTAATACTAGACTTCCTTATTAACAAATAATATGTTATTCAACCGACAATGCATTTAGGAACTTACAGGTTCTACATTTGGTGATCACTCCACTTCAAATTAAGCATGTTCTGATAATTAATATTGATGCTTTTCACAGGCTCAATCAGTAGTGACCCATTACTAGTACTGTTTTTATCATGTGTAATCGAAGCCTTGTATTTCCGACGCATTAATTTCAACTTCTATATATTCAATTTATTATAAATTAGGTTCTTTTCTTCAGCTCGAACCACAATTCAAACACTAAAGGATACTTACTTCTCTTGATAAAAGATCCATATAGCTCAGATACTATGTGTTTTAACTTTTACCCTGGATACAAGGATCATAATAACTTCACTTTCATATTTATCTTGACCGATTGGGATTCTATAATTATTCTCCCACAATTCTAGAATAACATGGTTGTGAATAGACAATATCAATCAGGGGGTTCTTTAAAAGGAAGTCACCTTATAAGGACATTTTTGTTTATTAGATAAGTGTGTGGTGCTAAATTTGTTCCACTCGTTCATAAATCGAAGACCCCATGAACATTCAGAATTTCAGTGTCTTGATGATCGTCAACGGAGCAGTTCCAAAAGTAGTCTTCACAGCACATACTACTTAGTACACGAAGTGCACCCTATTTGTTTGCTCCATTGGGTAATAGCCCTCCTCCTGAATCCTAATCCTACTCTTCTTCGGTTGTGACAATGACAAGAGTGGAAAGAATCCTTTTTTGGTGAACTTTTTCTATTATTTCGCGCTTACCAATTTTTTTGTTTAAAAGTTGTTTTGTTTTCCATCATTTTGTTTGAAATGTTAGACACTTTGCCATCCATAAATTGATAACTTTACTCGATGGAGAGGATTTTGTTTCTCATTTGAATCAAGTACTGTATTATATGCATACAAGTGTTGCTGGTGATTGATGCTACGGGACCCTTTGGGGATTCCCACTTCCAATTCAATCATGGGATTGCTCATCTCCACTGATGGTCCATGGTTGATTAGGCATGTTCAACGCACCTTACATTTTGCCTTGGTGATTATATTGTTAATGAGCTCTGATACTATTATACAAAGAACTCTGGGGGTAAATCTTGATGGTCTCTATTATCAACCAAGTCATAAGGATCCAGTGTCTCGGTTGAACTCAAGAAATCTGATATATTGTTTGTTTATTATAGATATAAGACCTCAAATGGGTGAATTTGAAGATTTAGTTTAAATTAGCCTCTTCGTCATTAACGTACTTTCTTGTTTAGACAAATGTCTGAATAGAAATTAATTTCAGATTTGGTGGCGGGTGTCTATATTATCAAGGTCGTTATGTTACTCAAATCAATTGATCAGTTAGAATGAATCACTTGTTTCTTATTTTAGGAAATTGAAAATTGCTAAACATTGTGTCTTATATGCTTATTTCTTATTATTTCGAACCAGAAGTATCACCTATATGTATTGTGTCTAAACCTCTTAGAATACATTTGATTATGTGATTGTACAAAGTTGTACTATCCTCCAAAAGTATAAGAAGAGATTATATCCCATTTAAACTGAACTGAAGATTGATCAAGAAAAAGAATTAAATTCAATCGTTTAATCAAACTTGACACTCGTTAATTTTTTACAAAGGAAAGATTAATATGAGGTTGTCTCGTATCGCGTTAACATTATGTTCAGCTTTGAGCTTGGTCAATACCCAAAGCTCTTCTGAAAATGCTTTAAGTGTCACTTCTGCTCCTGCTGCTACTCAATCAACTGAAGTTGCTGTTGCTGCTGAATCTCTACTACTCAACCGATCGGTGATGAGGATCCTGACAATGATGATCCTGACAACGGTGATGATAATGATAATGATGATCCAGAACCGGAACCAGAGCCAGAACCAGAACCAGAGCCAGAACCAGAACCAGAACCAGAACCAGAACCAGAACCAGAACCAGAAACAACATCAACATCAACATCAACAACACCACCAGGTCCAGTTGAAACCGTGTCCACCGAACTCAATGCTCCAGGTGATGGTGATACTGAATGTACTACAACTCAAGGTAATGGTGCTTTCCAAAATGGTAAAACCTATGAATATGCTTATACTGTTAGTGTTGATCCAAATGAAGAAGGGTTATTAAATGGTAGACGTTCTTTCCAAGCAACTTGGTTCTTCAAATTTTCAAACCCATTATATGCTGCATCCTTTAGACTTGATCAATATCGTGATGCTACACTCAAAAGTGGTAAAGTCAATTTGCATGACGGTACTTTCGTCCTTACTTTTGGAATTGATGTTCCATTCGATCAAGATTTGGACAGTATTATTCCACCATTATGTAACGGTCTCTTCGCCGCTGCTGTTTTCCAACAAGGCTTTGATTCTAATGAAGATGATTATTTGATCTGGATTGCCGGTGATTCCCAAGATGAAGCTAGTGTTGCAGCTTCAATTCAAACAGCTAGTATCAACTGGGAATGTGAAGAATTGATTGGTTTTATGCTCAGTTGTAATGTTCCTGCTCAAAGTTCATCATCTGAATTACCAAGTTCATCATCTGAATTACCAAGCTCATCTTCTGAACTATCAAGCTCATCAACATCTCAACCTTCTTCCACTGCAGTTCCATACATTACAGGTAGCTTAGAAGATAGTCAACCAAAATGGCAAATCGTTATTCCAAAAGAATTAACTTCATGGACTGAAGTTCGTTTAGCTGGTAAAACCGATGGTGAACAATACACTTTCAACTATGTTGATGCTACCTATGAAGATGGTAGACCATATGGCGGTCTTGAACAAACTGTTGGTGAAACTTCATTTACTTCAAGTGGTACAACTGCTGTTCCAGAAGATGGTTTCATTTATATTGTTGTTGGTACTGCTGTCGGTGATGGCCCATACACACTTAATGTTGAATTAACAGTCATCAATCAAGATAATGAACCTGAGAATTTCAAGAAACTTGTTAAGAGAGATACATATTCCACATACAATTTAGGCTTTACCATTGATCCAGATGCTCCAGAACCTTCATCTTCAGCTGAGCCAAGCTCCTTCAGTTCTTCAATTGAACCATCATCATCTATTGAACCATCATCATCTGTTGATCCTTCCTCATCTGTTGATCCTTCCTCATCTGTTGATCCTTCCTCATCTGTTGATCCTTCCTCATCTGTTGATCCTTCCTCATCTATTGAACCTTCTTCCTCTGATGAACCATCCTCATCCGTTGAACCATCAGGATCTTCAGGTATTACCAGCTCATCAGAAGCTCCAGACTCATCAGGTACTATCATCACTTCAACTTCAACCAAAGAAGATGATTCAACCACTGTGATTACTACAACTTCATGTGCTGATAATGGTTGTACTGAAATTCCAATCACTACAGGTTTGACTGTTACAACAGAAACAAAAGATGGTGTTGTTACCTCTTACACAACTTATTGTCCAATCACCACCACTATTACTTCAACTGAAGGCCCAGGTCCAGCTCCTCAACCAACTGCTACAGATGCTCCAGCTCCTCAACCAGATCAACCAACTGCTACAGATGCTCCAGCTCCTCAACCAGATCAACCAACTGCTGCTCCAGCTCCACAACCAGGTCAACCATCAACAGGTACAGATGCTCAAGGTAATCCAACTACTGCTCCAGGTGCTCCAGATTCAGGTTCAGGAGGTTCAGGAGATTCAGGTCAAGGTGATACTCCAGGTACAGATGCTCAAGGTAACCCAACAGGTGGTGCTCCAGGCGCTACTGGCACAGATGCTCAAGGTAACCCAACAGGTGGTGCTCCAGGTGCTACTGGTACCGATGCTCCAGCTCCAGGTCAACCATCAACAGGTACAGATGCCCAAGGTAATCCAACCACCGCTCCAGGTGCTCCAGGATCGGGATCAGACTCAGGTGCTCCAGGTCAAGGTGCTACTGGCACTGATGCTCAAGGTAACCCAACTGGTGCTGCTCCAGGTTCAGATGCCACAGGTGCTCAAGGTTCAGGTTCAGAAGCTTCAGGTACTGCAGGTGCTCCAGGATCAGAAGCTTCAGGTGCTCCAGGCTCAGGCTCAGATTCTTCAGGTGGTGATGGTTCAGCTCCAGATGCTCAACAAAGTGGTGATGCTGGTTCAAACCCAGCTGATGGGCAATCTACTTCTACCGGTGGTGATGGTGCAGCTTCAGTTTCAACCTATGATGCTGCTGGTTACAAATTAAGTGGTAGCTGGTTTATTACCTTACTAGCAACTTCTTTTGCCTTATTGTTATGATCTAATCACCGGTGATACCCATTTTTAAATCATTCCTTAAACAACAATTTATTCATTTCATTTATCATATATACCCATGTGATGTTTTTTTATTCTTTTATTGAATTTTATTTTATGGACATGTTTCTTTTTTTCTTTTCATCCTTTCTTAACTTGAATGATGAATTATGTACGATAGAGTGCATTTTTTTTTCACATTTGTTTCTCTCAAAAGCTGGTCATATACAGGTCTTTAGGATCTTGTTATGGCAACATTGTTTTTTTAATGTGTTTATCATTAATGAAGTTTTCATAGAAGCTGAATTCGGCTCTCTGTGTTAGATATGTTTTTTAAGAAATTGTGGAGATGTAGTATAGTATCAAAGCCTATTATGCACGAATAAAAAGCATATATCAAGTTTCTGGACTACGAATATTATATAAAGTCAATTCAGAACTTTAGTATTAATGAAAAGATCAAATATAAACTGGTTTACAAAGATGTTTGTTCAATAAAAATGTAACTAGTGTTAAGGGAGAATGATCAAATATAACGGAAGAGTGTTCAATTTATTCATGCTCTATTGTCAAACTTAACCTCTTTGAAGTCCAAACCATGGTCAATATAATATTGATACAACCTGACAAGATTCAATTGACATGTAGGACATCTAACCATAGCAACTTGATTTGAATTTGGTGTTAATGAAGCTCTTTTAAAATCATGTAAACAATCAAGATGGATAACATGATCACAAGGTAATAACAGCAAAATGTCTTCATAAAGAAAGTGCTCAAGACAGATAGAACATGGGTGTAGCCTCAACAAATGTTCTGGGTGTGCTGCATATAAATCATCTCGAATAAACTCTGCACAACATTGGAGCTCTGGTGAAAAAACACTATTTGCTATTTCGTGTAACTTTCTTTCATCAAACATATATTGTTCAACTTGTGATCTTTTGACAGTGGTACCTTCTTCTTCACCTGAACAATTAACTATAGCTTTTTCATTGGAGTTGTTTCCATTGTTTGACTCATGACGTGGTGGGTATTCTTTGATTATGAATGGAGTTGCAAGTGTAGCGAAGAATCGTTTAACAAAGCACAAGTTAAAGAATGCCTTAATTGGCCAAACAATTAAATAATAAATGAAATTAATTATCAACAACGCCAAAGAACGGAAAAAATATTCTAAAACATAAAGTATACCAATTCTGCAGATATTATTGAAAAGTTAGTAATTCTGGAAAATGCATCTAATGATTAATCTTTTGAGTTAATACTCACGGTATATAAGGAAAGCCAATAATGAGAATACCTAAAGTTTTCCAATTGAAGATAACTCTTTTTAATTAAGTAAACCATGATTGTCCCTTTTCCTTGACATTTCCTTCGATGTACTTGGTCATTTCAAAAAAATTCTTATACTGCTTTCTGGCATATTTTTTTTGATAAAGCAATAAAACAAACATAGAGTCCGATACCAATAGCAGAAACTGGGAAAGCTATGCAAAATATTATAAAACCGTTCATACCTTTTGATTTTTTTTTTGTCTTTTTAGTGTCGCTGTTATCTTTTTCAACAGTATCGATATCATGAGAGTTTTCATCATCCAACAACGAACTAACAGGTGCAGCTGTTTCCTCAATTGTCTGATTTGAAATTGTACTAGCATTGCTAACAGCTGGAGTATTTTCACCGATAATACTTTGAGAAACATTCTGTGGAACAGGTGCAAATTGTACTGCACCCTTGAAAGCTAATATTGTAGCCAGTGTAATTGGAATCAAAAACTTGAAATGCATCTTTGTTAAGTCTTCTGTGATTTGAACTCAAGTAATCATGATTTTTCAATAAATACTAGGACAATAACGCTTCCTTATATACTTTTTCCATCATTATGACCTGTTAATGATCATCAGGTCAAGCTGAGAACACTACAATTAGCTTAACGTATACTTTAACAATAAAGAACGTTAGATTATCTCGTTATCACCAAAATCATTCCGGATCATTGCCTAATTGGGAACAAGCACCGAGAAGATTAACGTCAGATTAAATTTTAGTATTGTTCAATTGAATGTGTCAAACTTATGAGGTCATGCATGATGAAGATATATTTGATTATCAATTGAGTTTAACACAATATTCATATAGTTGAGGTGATCTATGACATGTATTATATAAGTGCTAATATGCGATAACACCTAATACATTCTAAACATTTGGGATGGTGAATAGCAGTGTATAGTGAATAGATCTTGCCAGTTTGAAATAGAGGCTAGTCAGATACTTACTCTGCCAACGCAAGATCAAAGAAGTAAAAGTACAATTGCACCAATGGTAGTTCAAGATGTATATATCAATTATACATTAAATTCAAACCAAAGTCATCTATATATAAAAAATGGTATAAAAAAGTGGTTGATCAATAAATCAAACCAAAGAATTTGAGATAAAAAGAAGTGAATATATCCCTATAACGTGAAAAGAATTGAAAAAGGATCATTACAATAATGATTATGAGTTGTTTTGATCAGTTATCAGGTTCAGTTTTAATCTCTTGAATTTTTTCAGTAACTTCATCTAAATCAACACCAATAAATTTTGCGAAAAATCTTGGAATTTCAGTATTTTCCACAGATGAACCTAGATTTGCTAAAATTTCATTATAAGCTTCTTTAGTATTTGCCCATGCAAAAATTGGGACATCAAGAGCAGAATGTGCCACGGTGTTCCAACCAACACCTGCTTGATTTGAAATAATTGTAGCAATATCAACTTGAGTTTGATCAGATTCAATTAATTGATTAATTTCATCATCTGTAACGTTTGTTAATTTTAATTGATTAGCCAAGATTTCATTTTTCAAATATGAAGGTTTATCATCTCCTTCATAAGCATCTAATAATTTAACAGCTTGTTCTGTAGAAATTGTAGCATTTAATAAATTTTCAGGATAATAATCATAAACATCACCAATACCTAATCCATAACCACCAGTTTCATGATCTGAAGTAGAAACAACAATGGTTTCAGTATCTAATGAAGAAACTCTATCAATAACTGCTTTAAAAGTTTCATCAAATTCAATAGTATCTCTTGCATGAGTAACTGGATCATTTGCATGGCCTGCATGATCAATTCTTGCACCTTCTAATAATAAAACAAAACCTTCATCTTGATCTTCTGTAGCTTCAATTAAAGTATTTAAAGCTAATAATGCAGTTTCCCTTAAACTTGGAACTTCTTCAGGATTTCTATCAATTTCATAAGGTAAACTACTTTCACCGAAAATCCCTAATAATGGTAATTTTGGTACAGCTTCATTACCTAAATTATAAGAATCAAAATCAGATCTATTACCAATATAAGTCCAACCATCTTCTTGAGCTTTAGCAATCAAATCAACACCATCTTTTCTTGTACCTTTGGTACCATATTGGGTTTGTTCAGAACCATGCAAGTTTTGACGACCACCACCAATGACAATATCAATAACTTGACCTAAAGGATGACCATAACCTAATTGTTGTTCCGCGACTAAATCTAATGAACGTCTTGTCTTAACATGAGTATTTGGTGTACAAATGGTTGCATCTTGAACAAATGTAGTGGAGACAATACCAGTTTTATAATTTTTCAATTTAGCACCTTCATAAAAAGTTCCAATTGGTTTACCATCTGCATCAACAGAGATAGCACCATTATAAGTTTTATGACCAGCGGCAAAAGCAGTACCAGCAGCAGCAGAATCTGTGATTAATTGAGAAGCAGATTTAGTTCTAACAGAGCCAACTTGATAATTTTCCAAGAATAAAAGTGCTTCTTCATTAGTTAAATTGTCTCTAGTTTGTTTAAATTGTCTAGCAGCAGTGATACCTGTTTGACCTAACCCATCAGAAACTAAAAAGATAACATTTTTTTTGGTATCATATTTGATTGGTAAAGCGGCAATTATAGCAGCAAATAATAAGTGTAGAACAACAGTTGGTAATCTCATAGTATAGCGAAGAGATATATTATACTTTGTGTTATGGGTCTCAAAGCTTCAAAACAATGACATTGTAGATCTAGATATTCTAATGGCTTTTTATACCTGGAACGAATATGAAGTAAGGCATTCAATAGGTCAGTACATGTGGGTCATTGATTTCCCAAAAAAACAATATCCAGTACCATTGTGATTCTCATAAGTATCTCAAATAGTGGCTGCTTGAATTAATTGATCAACCTCGTGTGGATATTCGTTTCGATTACTGTGCATAATGGTGATGGTAATAAAACAATAGTAACGGCGCTTGAAAACCTGATCAAACCCACAAAAATGCTTTACCGATCTAAATACTTCATTTCCCAATGAGATGAGAGCGCTCTTATTACTCTAGGTTTCTTCTTTTAAGGATATATTGTAGATCCATATCAATAAGTTCAAGTAACTTCTTTTCTTTCTCTTGTCTATTAAAATTTACCCCCTAATAATTTGTTTTTGATAATAGCCGCTGTGATTACGTAACAAGTGTGTACTGTCTTATAAATATTACCAAGAGTTTATAAATATACCAAGTAAAACATGTGGAGTCTGGGAAGAAAAGGAATACAATTGACTTTCCATAGTACATGTTGGATTGATGGCTTATTATATGGTGGTACAGCTGATCACAATTCAATAGATGTGTTGAGTATGCTGAAGTTTGAACATACTATCATCAATGTGTTGATTTTTGATTGATCTTATCTAATGCAGGGTCCATGGTTAACTGAATAGACAACAAACTGATTAAATTTATAATGTTGATATTTAACCACTCAAGTGATTTTTTTCAATGCGCCAACCCCTCGCTAGTTTCCCAATTGATCGAAATCCAAGATACAGTATACTTCTATAGTACACCAATATAAATTCAACGGGATAGTTAAGTAAACGTGTAGATGTGAAAGAAATAGGATGAAGCTATATTGGCCCAATTCATGAAATCTTTGCTTCCATGCTTTAACATGGTAATAGTTGACCGCCCTGTAATAATTGGTATATTACAAATTCAATAAATTGAACATCTTATATAATTCATTCAGCGGTATATCTAAAATCCCCTGCAAACTAACGTCACTTGAATTCATAACTTATATTGGTCTTGATTTTTGGTTTTGTGTACATGAAATATAACAATTAATGAAATATTAGGCGCCATCAATAATAAATAAAAATAACTTTACAATTTGTTCTTCCTTCTTCTACAATAGATTATTAAGCTATAATCAAAAAATGGTTCAAGAACTTAATTAATGGATTCATGAAATACTTTAATTGCATGCTAGAAATAACTGTGTTTTCGTGCCAGACCCTATGACAAACCTATTCGACTTTGTGTCAAAAGAATCTAGGAATTATAGCTACTTGATAGATTATTAAGAATAGGAACTTTAACTGATCCATATAACATTTGTTTATGGACATGAAATAGAGATTACCTGAGTATTACAGAGTATTATAATATTATAGAGCTGATGATTTCCTTCCATAATCATTAATCATAAATATATGAATACACCTGATCCACTTTGAAATACTTGTTATAATATTACATTTTGTAGTAACTATATAAGCGCTATGATTCTATCAGGAACGTCAATACTACATAAAGTGATCATTATACATTTGGTGATCAGAAATATCACAAACAGAATATTTAGTTTTACTCCAACCAATCTTAATTGAAATAATTTCTGATATTAGCCGCCGTCATTTCAAAAATTGTATTTAAAGAACTTGAAATCCCAAATCTGATCATGTTTTGTTCTTTATGTTTACATATTACACCCTAGCTCGTTAATAATATCTTCATGCAGTGTGTGAATCTAAGTATGATGTTTCCTATCAGATACAAGTATATTGAGTCAACTAGCTTTTTGCTTCAGTTGTAGCTTTCATATACCTAGGTAATTTGTTTTTTTGGTATTGCTTTGATACAGAGTACCATGATACTATTTGATCACTTAAATTGGTTTATATTAACAATTGAAGTTTCAAAAAGTATCAGGTTTGAGTACTCACAAGCCTAGAAGAGTAATATTTATAATACAGATGATCTTCTAAAGAAAGGAAAGATTATCGCTCATAAATACATGTTCTTCTCATCTTTAAAGATCTTTTAATTTAAACTACAGTAGATTTCGTACCATGATGTGTATTTTCATAGATCATATCATATTATAAGAGCAGATTGTATAATTTGAGTTTATTAGCAACAGCGATAAGGTAGTTAAACCCTTTAAGCACCATTAAAAGATGATTGGAATGGCCATCCAGTTCTAGGACGTAAACTTTCATCTGGTTCAGCAGTTGATGGATTTTCAATAGTATCAGGTGAATCAACAACACCATTATAAGCAACTCTATTAACAGTATCAGAATAATCATCATTATTTTCAAAAGTTGGAGCACTAATAGCATTCTTGGTTGATAATCTAATCAATTCATTTTTAATATCAGCAACTTCAATACCTTTTCCTAATAAAATTGCCACTAATCCTGCAACAACAGGTGAAGCTTGTGAAGTACCTGAAAATGTATTTGTACCACCAAATATAGAATTACTTAATGAAGTGACTGCAACACCTGGTGCAAAAATATCAACTGAAGGACCCCAATTTGAAAATAATGCAATTGTATCAGATCTATCATCTAATGCACCTACAGTGATTGCTTTTGATGAACTTGCTGGTGAAGTTCCACTTACATTTTGATTTTCATTACCAGCAGCAACAACAATAACAAGTCCATCATCAACAGCGGCATCCACAGCTTGATTTAAAGCATTATTAAAACTAGAACCTAATGATAAATTAGCAACTGCTTTAACATTCTTCTTTTTACGATCATTATTTGCCCATTCAATACCTCTAATAATACTTGAAAGAGAACCTGAACCTAATGCACCCAAGATTTTAACATCAACAATATCAACTTTTTTAGCAACACCATAAGTTTTAGATCCAATAATACCAGCAACATGAGTTCCATGACCATTAAAATCACCTGGTATACCGAAAAGAACATAACTAACTCCAAATTTTGCTCTTCCTTCAAAATCTCTATTGGTAGTGGCAATACCTGTATCCAAGACATAAGCGGTAACACCTTCACCTGTAGAATCGTATTGATCTTCATATGGACCTGATTGATCCCAAATACCTTCTCTTTTAGATAATCTTGAAAGATGTCTTGGTGCATTTTGTTGAACAGTGATATCATCTCTTTTAACAAATTTTGAAAAGGAATCAGTAGATTCTAAAGACTTTCTAATAACACCTTTTGGATATTGATGATCATTATCAAATAGTTTAACATCAACATCAGGGAAAATATTAATAACTGATGGATTATCAATCAATTGAGATAATAAATCATCTTGAATATCAGTAATAATAGCTTTAAATTTCCCAATTTCCACTGTATTATCTTCTTTTTTTTCAATGTTTAATAAACTTGCAATTGATTCTGCAAAGAAATCATCTGGTGATTTATCTTCTTATAATTGAACAATATAAGATGATGAAGCGGCTAATGCAACTTGTATCAGGATTGTGATTGATGTTAATGAGATCCACATCTTGGAAGTTCTGTTGATGATTTTTCTGAGTATAATCTATTCAAATGTGGGTTTTTGGATAAAAACAAATGATATATATATATTTGAAAACAAAAATCACCTTGAAATAATAAATTTGTAATAGTTTCCTTAAAACACACGTTTGCACAATAATTTATTCAACTCCCCAGATCTGACCATCTTGAATGATTAAAAATATCCGCCTTGATATTTAATTTGTCATTATCCAAGCTTCGATGAACCCCTTTCCCAACTATAAACCATCACGTTTACTCAAATCTCCACCATTTAATTTGAACAATGATCAATATATGGTGTAAATAAAGTCACCAATTAGCATCATGAAAGGACGGTTGTAAGAGTTGTAAATCACTTGGTGAATAATAATATTACAGCATTGAATTTAAATTGGAGATTGAAATTGCTTGTACTTGGTGATACAATATATCTTGTTTAATAGAAGTGAATAGAATGTACGTAAATTAGAATAAGATTTTGTTGCACAAATTTTGTTTTTTTTCGAGAATGGCGTTGATGATTTTTGAACTTGCAGTTAATTTAGTATTACTTCAGAAGATTTCTTTCACAATGATGAGCTGACTCAAATCAATTGCTTACTAGTATTTACATCAAACATAATGGATACTTGTTTGTCTATACTCTGATCAAGTTACTTACATGATTTGTCAATAGAAAAGTTCCCACAGGCGCCATGATCTCGCTTAGAATTGGAAAACAAAGAGATCATCAATTTCAAATCTTAAAATTAATCTTTATACTTTGACGCAGAAGTTTATTATTTCAAGAAATATAATATTGAAGCCTTTAGAACTAGTGGCAAACTGTGATCTATTTTGCTATGAAAAATTTTCGAAAATTTTCGTGATTTAAAGTTCAATTGAATAGAAGATCCAACCTCATTTGAAAAGCGTAATTGTATGCAGGTTTCAAGGACCCTTTGATTTTTTAGATGTCCACAATTTCATATTATATTCTTGTGAAATATCCTCATATCTCGATACTAGAATCAGGATCTTGTTTATTCGATGATTATTTGTGTCAATTAGTTGATCCAGTTTGATCTCCATTAACAAATCAAAGGAATTAATGATATACAACGCCGTGATTAACTAAAGAAAGTGTAACAGTATTGAATCAATAGAACATTGAGAGATCACTCTAAGCTATATAAATCTTTGTTGTAGAGAATTCTGATGATGGCGGTTAATGGTCAACATTTTAAAATTAGCCGCTGTGGAATCAAATTGGTAAAAGTTGTAATTTCCAAAAGCGCCATCAGAATATTTTCCTATATAAAAAACTCGAAATCTTTAAACATTTTTTTCTTTCTTTGTAATACTTCCAACCTATAACATAAATTGTAAAGTTGATACACCAAACCATATCCTAGAAAAGTATAAAGCTAGTTTAATGTTAAATTGGTAACCAGAAGTCATAGTTGTTTCCGTATTTCTGTACCCAGTATTATTATCCAGAATTTTTTTCAGTTTTTTTTTATTAATCCATTTGAAGCTCATGTGTTTTATTCTTCATCAGATTAAGCAATGAGCTATATTAATGTTACAATTGTATTTTATATAGGAAACAACATTATAATTGAGCAATTGATTCCCTTTCAAGATCAGAGATTGATATTGTGTATTTAATGAAATGTTTCCAATCTTGTTTGTTTATACCTCATTGTAGTTATTTTGCCGCTGAATCTCATTTTTAAATCATTTTCCCATACATATGATCTATCAAGACTTTAGTTTAGCTACTGATATCACTAAGTTAAGTATCATATATGTGTATAATCTATAAACTATATTTAAAATTTGGATTTTCTCTATCAGTTAAATCAGCAAATTCTGTATTTTCAAAAGCTTTCAACTCTTCTTCACTCATCTTTGCTAGATTCTCTTGTTTCTTCTTATTCAAATACTTATAATAAAAATAAGTCATAATGATGATGATCAAAGTTATAACATTACAAGCAACAATGACAATCTTCCCACCTGTATAAGGAGCCCCTGTGAAAGTTTGAGGTCCAATAAGATTCCCAGTACATAACCCAATGAAATATATTGCAGTAGTGGTGATTTTCTTTGTATGACCCGCTGTATTAGATGCAATTAAAGACAATGCACACATCATAGATAATGGGAAAATATACTCTAGATAATAACCTGCTAATCTTGCATTATTATTATTCTCAGGAAATGCTAAAAGACATGATGCCAATAATGCTAAAACCATTGCAAACATTGATACAAAAGTTCTTTTAATCTTATAAGCCAACATTGAAATACTAATACATCCAACAAACTCAACAGCACCACATGGCATATTCATTAAAAGACTTGATTTAGCATCATAACCAAAATCTTCTGATAATAAAATACTACCAAAATTTGTTAATGAACCATTTGGTATATTACTTATTAATGCAAACCAAAAATACATCCAAGTTAATGGATCTTTCATGGTTTCAATGAATTGATATTTTTTAAAATGTTTATTACCAAAACCTTGTTGATTATTTCTAATAATTTCCACAATCAATAATTTTTCATCAGATGATAAGAACCATGCTTTTGCCGGTGTATCAGGGATATGTAAAGCGAAAAGGAAAGATAAAACAATAGTCATTAAACCTGTAACAATGAATAAAAGTTTCCATGCTTCAAATGGATATGATTCGGCATTTATAGCACATCCATAAGCAATTGCACCACCCATCATAATACCAATCCCATTACAAGCAAACCAAAAACAAGTTCTTTGGAAATGTAATTCTTTAGGATACCATTGACTAGTTAATATAACCATTGCTGGTGAAATTGAACTTTCAAAAACACCTAAAAGAAATCTCAATGTTAAAAATCCAGCATAATTTGGAACAGCATGTAAACATAATATAACACCCCAAATAAATATAAAAATTGAAGTCATTTTAGATAAGGGAAATTTTTGAAGCATATAACTTGCAGGAAATTCAAATATTAAATAACCAAGCCAAAAAATTGTAGCAGTCCATGCATACATATCACCTTTCATTCCTAAATCAATCTTGAGACCCATAACAGCAGCATAAGAATGTGTGATTTTATCCATAAATTGACATGCATATAAAATCCCAATCATTGGTAAGATACAAAAATCAACTTTTCTAATCAATCTTTTGGTTGCTTTGGGGTCAAGTTCAATATGTCTATCTTGATTTGCTAAGGCAAGCGTAAGAGCTTCATCTGCATTCTTCTCTATATCTTTTGTATTGTTTAATGGTGAGATGAAAGAAGTTATGACTTCACCTGTAGTTATATCTTGATCTTTATCACTTGATGTATCAATCTTTTTGGAATCATTTGATATAGATCTTGAACTCATCTTTTTTATATGGATCTAAACCAGCAACCTTTTGTCACCCTTGTAGTAAAGAACAGTTTAAATTATGGGTGATTTGATGCTGTATTTATACCAGCTGATTGTAGATCAAGAGAGGGTCCTATCCCTTATCATTCAGCTCATTGATTTCCTATCTCGTAAACTTATTCCCCCCTTGGTGTTTATCCATATCAGTACTCATGTTGATATCAATACGTAATAGATTGTTATCTCCATCTTTTTTGAATTTACAATCGCTTACCTATTCGGGAAAGCGCCGAAAACACGATATACATGAGTAATCAATTATGTAATCACCATCTATCAACATAATTCAACTGTCCGTCTAAATCCGAAAATTCTCAGTTTATAAACTCATGATATCTCACAAAACTAACTCATGATTTATGACACATTTATGCTTTGTTTCACAAATTATATGAGTATTGAAATGGAGAGGAATTTCAGTTACCAGGGTGATTGATTAAAATTAAGTTTATTTGGGGCGAAAATTAAACGAGAAGCTGGTACCTGAAAATTTCAACCCAAAAATTTTCGACCTTGGGATTGTCTGTTTCCAAAGAATCTAATTAGATTTCATGGAATCTATGTTTCTTGTCATACATTAGTAGTGAGCTACAAGGGTGTCGACTTAGCTCAAAATTGAAAACAAAGTTAATAATCTTATATACACAATAATGTAACTCTTGATAAGTCAAGTATCTTGCATGTGTTATTTGATATGATGTATTTATTAATCTTGCTCTTGAATTTATAAAGTTCAATTTGAAATTTAGATATCAAAATGCTCAATTAATTGAAAATTTTTCAAATAGCTCTTTCTATAGGTGTGCACAAAATAAGTTAATAAATGAGTGCTATATTGTAAAACTTCTCTGTTAAAACGATTAGACCAACCATCATTATACTCGAAGGATATGTATATAAGTATCAATAATCTTTTTCATTTTCAATTTGTTTCCTCTGCTTTCTTCAGTACCTTTTGATAATAACTTATATTCTGATAACTGCTAATTAACAACAAAATTTCCAGCACTATTAAATATCACAATATTAATATATATCAAAATGAACCCAGACCAACCTCCAAAGCATAGAGCCTATATCAAGGCAAATAAAGAACGTTTTTCCGCTATTTTCCAATTAATGAACGATAAAGCACCATTGATTCCTTCGACTGATATTTTTTCCAGAGTTTGTGCTATAAGACCATCACCATTTGGTGAAACAGGCGACATTGGACAGTTCATCACTGCATATGAAGCAGGATTCAAGAACATTCTTCCATCCATTGTCAAATCCCAATTAAAATTATCAGAGAAATCCGATCTTCATAGTTTTTATAACTCAAAAAGAATTATATTTCAACTTAAACAAACAGCTTCCAAAGTTGGTGCTAAACCTTACAAGTATCCGAAATACAATACTTATTGTTTCTGTCCTTTTTGTCCTTTCGAACCACCAACCATGACATACAAGCCACATATGATTGAAGTTGTCAATGATGATGGTACCTTATGTCAACTTGATTCCAATAAATTCTTTGGATTTTATGATACTGGTTCTTCCGGACTTTGTCATCATTTAGCTGATTGTCATGGGATTTTAAAAAGCTCAATTATGCCCCAACCATTTGTTGGATTTAGCAGAAGTTTGAGAAAATTTAATAATATGTATGATTTGGCAATTATTTGTCCTCATCAACATTGGGAGAATGATAGATGGGTTGGTTGTAATGAAATTTTTGAGTTTGATCAAAAGAAAGCTTTTGATAAGGATGATCATACTTTCAAGGCTTATTTTAGACATTTCCATTCAAAGCATGATACCAAACCAAATCATGCAGTACCTTCGGTGAATCAATCAGTTTCAAAACCAAATTCAAAATCACAGAAACATATAGTCACACCAGATAATTTATTTATCCCTATTCATTTCTTAGCTCATCAAGAAACTATTGCTTACCAGATGAAAAATCATAAGAATAGTAGATGGAATGATACAATTGAATATATGGACGATGACGAACAAATAATGAATCGTGAACTTTTGGTTCTTGATAATAGCTATGATTATGCTTTACCAACTGACAAAGAAGAACCATCTGTAAGTCATAATGCTGTTTCAAGATCAAGAAAATCATCAACATCACCAAATTCTGAAACAAGAACTATAAACACACTTAGAATTACAAAGCCGAAACCAGCAAAGAAAACAAAGACTCAAAAAGCTTTGGAATCAAGAGTTGTATCTGAAGATTCTACTGTGATTCAGGGTCGCTCTGTACAAATTCAATCAGATCCAGAGTTATTGGAGGAACAGCAAAGTATTGGAGACTTCATTGAAGATATCGATATTCCTGAATTTGATAAATTAATGGATGAAGCAGCCCTAAATTTTGAAAAATCAAGAGCTGATAGTCAAACGAACACTTCATCAAATGATTCAACTCCAAGAACTACTAATGTGACTCCTACATTTTCAAGCTCAGGTAGTGCATCTGCATCAACTACACCAGAAGTTGAAATCTCAGGTAACGTTGATAAGAACACAGTTTTTAAGCCAGTGGAAGTCCCCAACTCAAATGACACACCAGTTAACTTTGAAGAAATGATTCTTGATAATATTGCAAAGTTTCAAGCTACAGGATTTGATTATTTTGAAGATAATTCAAATGAATGGTTGGAGAATATGTTATCAGACCGTTGATTTTTTCATATGGATAATTAATAATAATTCACTCAAAGCTTTAATATGTGTGAGTACACGCATGAATTATTAGTACCAATTTTATATTTTATATTTAATATTGAGGGAGCTGTGATTAGAACGAACAAATTCTTAATAATTCCTCTTACCAGCCCCTCAAATCCCCCAATTCTATTCAATTCTCTATATTTTACTTTTATTTATCTTATTTATT
The DNA here is from genome assembly GCF_000313485.1 of Hansenula ciferrii. NCBI lineage: Eukaryota > Fungi > Ascomycota > Saccharomycetes > Phaffomycetales > Wickerhamomycetaceae > Hansenula > Hansenula ciferrii. Next base: position 95,561 of record NW_011887737.1, read on the forward strand.
TAATTTACATTTGAAAAACTAATCAAGATTCGTAGTACAGTAAGTGATTCTATCTCTAATATATTTTGTATCTGTTATATATTTGGTTTGTTACCTAATTAGGAAGTCAACCTAAAATAAAGTAGTTTTAATTTGCACTAGAAACCAAAAATCATTTTCATGATCAGTAAGATTTCCCCTTAAAACCCAAACAATATATGAAGTATCTTAACAAAGCTATAGAAACATTTGAGCAAATGTTGGGGATCATCCAAATGACAACGCAGTATATTTCACTTTGTATTGGATGAAAATCATGGTTGTACTTTGAGAAATTAATCACTTCATCAGAAAGGAGGAAGGTAAACATAGCTTTACTGCACCAATATTTGTAATTGATTCAATTAATCATTCAAAAAACAAAATCATAAAGCATATATTATATTTTTTGGACTCATAATTTTATATGACTGTTCAATTCTTATGATCTTCTTTTTTTTTATTAAAAGTTCTAATATACTTGTAGTGCCCAAGTGCTATAGACTCTCATTTTCATGATTAGGTGTAAGCTATAAAATGGTTTTGCAAGTCACTTTGGGTACACCAATTAATCATGAATGTAAGTAGCTCTTAACCGCTGTGTTATATTAAAAGGAAATCTACAGCTATTGTATAATATAGTTTTAGCTGGTGTTATTGATAAATTGATATATAAAAAACATTGATCAAGTATTTCCTGAATTCAATATATGAACTGAGCACAACCGCTCTATTCAAAGACTCTTTGTCTTGGTTTATAAGGTTCTTCTAAATACTTGACTTCATCATCATCTAATTTCAAATTAGCACCAATAATCAAATCATCAATTCTTTTTTCAGAGTTTAAACCAACAATTGGATTAGCACCTTTATGAATCAACCAAGCGGTGGCAATAGCAGCTCTTGAAACATTCTTCTTAGCAGCTAATTCACCAACTCTTTTAATGATGGCAATTTCAACAGCTTGTTCAGGATTATCATCTTTAACAACGTAGGAAATTGGACCAAATGATTGCTGTCTTGTTGTTAATTCTGAAGAGCCGGAATCAATTTCTCTTGCTAAAATACCACCAGCTAATGGAGAAAATGGAATAATACCAACACCTGTTTTTTGAGCATAATAATTCAATTCATTTTCATCTTCTCTGTTTGTTAAATTATAATAACTTTGAACAGAGATAAATTTATGCCATCCATTTCTTTCAGCAATGTTTTGTAATTCAACAAAATCAACAGCTCTCATTGTTGAAGCACCAATATATCTTGCTAACCCAGATTCAACAACATCATTTAAAGCTTTTAAAGTTTCTTCATATGGAGTGTTTTGATCTAATCTATGAACTTGATAAACATCAATATAAGTACCTAATCTTCTAACAGAATTCTTAGCAGCATCTAAGATATGTCTTCTTGATAAACCCTGATTATTTGCAAAATTTGTACGTTCTTCATCAGTTTTAATAAATGGGAAGAAGAAACTTGGACCTAAATCTTCATCAATTGGACCCCAAACTTTTGTTAAAATAACAACTTTATCTCTCTTAATATTATATTTTTTCAAAAATTTACCTAAAATAATTTCTGATAACCCATTTGAATAAATATCAGCAGTATCAAAAGTTCTAATACCATGATCATAAGCTTTTTTCAAAATTTTGAAAATTTTTTCTTCATCATCTAAAACCCATGGTGCCCATTCTTTTGAACCAAAAGACATTGCACCAACGATAACATTGGAAATTTTCAAGCCAGATTTACCCAAGTTGTTCCATGGGACGAATTGTTTAGCAGCTTGTTCAGTTTGTTCAGTAGTACTCATTGTTGATTAATTATAGTTGTTGTTATATTGATTTGAATTCAATAATGTTTGATACTTTCTTCCAACAACCAAGATTCAAAATTTGTGGGAATCAATGGGTCTTTATATACCCCTAGAGCATCCCATTCACATGATAGCCATCATCAATGGATTACAAATTAAAGATCTTTCAATAGATTGGTTATACTGGTGAATTCACATAGTTAACGATGGAGTTTAAAGTTATTCCCGCCTTTACGGATTCCCGATGGTTTAATTTCCATTTTAAAACGATCCCTTAAATCCACGGTCTTTTTTACGTAAGCACACCCAAATTGAGTAATTATCATATAGATTATTTGATTGATTTGTTTTGTATTTGGATTTATGATATTGGTTGTTTGGTGTTGGGTTGATTTGATTTGTAATTATGGTGCTTTGCAATAGTTGGCTATGTCTTGTTGTCGGTTCTGATTATTTCTGTAATAAGCTTATTGGTTCATCTACAATCTAAGACACTTCTTCTATCAACTTCTTAATCAGTCTATTACACAGCTAAATTATATATTATATAATGTATACTAATAATAACATATTAGTCTACTCACCCTTCAATGAGTGTATCATCTTGTTCATTATTAACCAAATCATCAATATAATCTCTTTTCCTTCTTTGATATCTATCAAACCAAAATATAACAAAAGTTGTCAAGAAACAAATACTTAAAATCCCCAAAGAATATCTATTACCTCTTTCATATTTTGGAGCTAAATCAGTATTATAATTCATAATTGAAAAAACAGTATGGGGTCCCTGATAAATCAAATTTAATGATCCTATAACTGCTGCTCTTAATTGATGATCCTCTCTTGTCATATCATTAGCCCATGCACAGCAAAGTGTACTAACACCACCAGAAGCACCACATACAACAAAACATATGAATAATAAAGGTGTTGGAATATCCCATTTAACAATTAATGCCACTGCTATTAACCAAATACCTTGTAATATTATTAAAGGATCTAAAAATCTCCCTGTAGAATCTGCATACATCCCAGCTAAGATACAACCAATAGCATCAAAAGCAGATTGAATAGTTGGATAATTATTTCTTTGATAAACATTATAACCTTGTTCTTTTAAAACAACATTCCAATATGATCCAACATCACCTGGTATATGACCAACTGTATAGAAAAATGTGAAAAGATAAAATTGCCATGATGTTAAAATTTTCTTAATAACATTGAAACCAAATTGATGACCTTGTTCAACATTTTTAACAACAAGAACTCTTTTTTTACAAAAATCAATATCTTTTTGTGATAAAAATCTTGTTGGTTTTGCCTCGTATGGAGCATCTGGAATAATAAAATAACCTAATATAGCTACTGGTATAGTAATTAAGAAATCAATAACAAAAATCCATCTCCAACCTGGCATACCTGCAGCACCATTCAAAGTTTTATAAACACCAGATTGAATATATCCACCAAACATTGTACCACAACTACCTGATGCAATGAAAAGTGCAGTTCTTGTACTTAATTCATTAGTTGTATAAAAAGTCCCCAATATAACATGTAAAATAGGGAAACAACCACCTTCCAATGCACCTTGGATACCTCTAATAATCATTAGACTCTTGTAATCTTTACAAGTAATAACTAGTAGGCAAAATACACCCCATAGTAATTCTAAAGTGGGTAATAAGAATCTGGGTTTAATTTTGGTAACTAATAAAGTAATTGGGAAACCAGCAACTGCGTATGCAAGATAAAAAGATCTTGTTAACCAATTATACATTGTACCATGCATATTTAAATCTTCCTTCATACCGGAAACATAAGCATTAGAAACATTTGAAGCATCAAGCATCCTAACAAAGAAACTTAAGCAAACGTAAGTTAAGATAATACAGTCTAATTTGAAAACCAATCTTGTTTCATATTTTGATTGTCCTGGAGGGGTCCATAAGAATAGTTTTTGCTTTTTTTCCTTAACAGATCTTGGTGTTTTAAAAGACCAAAATAATTTCCATCTAACATCTGAAGGGATTTTATAACTATCAAATGATTTATCAGCTGTAGTATCTTCATCATGTCCTATATTTGATTGATTTAATGAATCAATATCATTATCACCAACTTCAGATTCATGAACAATACCACCATGTTTCACCTTATTATTACCGTGGTCAGTAATAGTAGTCATATTCGATGTACTTTTGATAAAATATCAGTTTCACAAGGGATCAGCTTCTTTCATCCATCTTTTAAACCCTTAATTTTGTCATAACTGTGGATCATTAAATCACCAAAAGCAGTTCACCATCAGGTTTGATTGGTTACTTCATAAGTGTGTTGTCTGAAAGAAACAAAATAAGTAACAACCACAATACCGTAATATTGATACTTATGAGCTAAATTAACTGTAGTTCCTTTCTTTTGTATTACTTTATGATGTCTGATCCGAAGTGCCACATATTAGTATTCACCAACATAGATATTGAAGCGATTAAGATCAACAAAGGGTCCTAAAAGGGTCCTAAATATGCAGCTCGAACCCAACAGGTGTCGATCTATTTACAATATTTCAAGATTTAAGTGTATCCTAACATTGACTTTTATGTCATCATATAAAAGTTGTAATTGTTCCTTGTTAGTGATAAATTCCTTAATTAGTTTCTTCCGGTTATTCAAATTTATTTATCCGGGAAGAAAATCAAAATTCAACTTTGTGATTAGCCGCCAGCAATTTTTGCTTCGTATAAGTAGTGACAAATTCCCATTTAAAAATTTACAAATGAATTCTTAGTTCTAATTGATGATTTGTTGATGAACAAATCTCTATACTCTAGATTGACTATATTTGTTGAAGATTTAATATAATTCTATCTCAAGTTTTTGTGGTTCTTGCATGGGTAAATTATATCTGAAATTTTTGTTTGATATCTAAGTTCAAGATTATTCATTGATGTTGTATAACGATGTGAATATTTGTAAAAGATATCATCAGTTGGCTATCAATGAGGTTTATTATCTTCAAGAAAACTTCAAGATATTCTTAATATATCATGATGATGTTATAACATAATGAGTTGAATAATATCAATCATATTATACACACGTTGACTTTAATGATTGTTAATTTAATACAGATTATGATCATATTGTTTTTCAAAATATTGTAGAGAAACCTCTAGTTCCATTCATTGTAATCTGATTCATTTCATTAATCGATTTGATGAATTGAACACAACAAATTACTACATGATATTAACAAGTATTTACAACTGGTTATCTTATGTGCCCTTTACTAATATTACCCTTTCCCTGACCATCTTTGATCGAATTATCTTTGATCGAATTCTTTTTTTCAAATCAACGTCGTAATTTTGTAGCAATAAATCTTATCATTAACCATTAACCCTTCATAGATCAAGCACCATTCTAGCGAAAAACTTTGTATCCTTGTTCATTTATATGAAATACCTCAATTTTTAAACCTCATAGCTGAAATCCTGTTAAATTTTTTACATCACTAATTTTTGTGAAATGTTCGTAACTTGGACTAGCTATAGCATTGATTTTATTTGATATAATCTCTGTTTTTTTTTAAGCACTGGTAATTTGAACGTTAGTTGGATGTTAATGTTGTGATTTAACTATACTAATAATATAATAGAAATCTAGATAGATTAATGAGATCATTTGAATTAATCTATTTAGCCTGTTACTTATTGGGTTTGCGTTTGTTAAGCTGTGTTGAATATGAAGGACTACATCAATTAAGATTAGCTGATACTCAAATATCGAGTCATTAGTTATAGTTATATCATATACCATGCATTCTAAATTTTCTAATCATGTCTTTTGGTGCAAAACTAGAAGCTGATTATGATTATAATTGTGAAATAGATACATTTTTTGTTTTGATATAGATCTGTTTTGTAGCGGTATTCGGATATCTTCGTAATATGGTATAATTCATGAGTAAAAAAGATTAACATTGATATATTTCATAGATAAAAGATACATATATCACTCAACCATCCAATTGATGAATAATCTTTCTGATATACTCGAATTGTTCAGTCCTTTGTGTATCTTCTTCAATATAAACCCCATTCAAATCGAAAACAATTTGTTCACCACCATCTTTATAAACAGGCCAATTTGGTACATCAATTTCCAAGACTCCACTATCTTTATGATCTCCATTTTCGATATTTGGATCAAGATCATGAATGAATGATATCCATAGCTTTGACATGGCATTTGCAACCTTGGAACTTTGCTCATGAGGGAAAATAGTTGTACCATCAGCTCTATGAGTTGGTGGATCTTGGTTATCAAACACATAGACAACTTCATCATAATGAGCAGTTCCTAAATATAATTGATCAATGGTTTCTGCAATTGGGATGTTGAATCTATATTTATAAACTGGGATTTTTTGATTAGAATAAAATTCTGCAGTGAATTTACTACCTGCAATATATTTTACATCACCCCATAAAGTTGATAATTTTGGATAAGCTTTACCAAAACCTTCAGGATAAACAATTGGTGTTGAATTATAAGTAGGATCTAAAGGTGCTGATAATTCTGTATCATTTCCATTGAAATATAAATCAATCAAGTTATCAGCTGATTTGGAACCTAAATTTGGGAAACGACTTTGTAAGAATCCCTTGACCTCTTCTGTGGTATTAAGAGTTTGATTAATGAATCCTGTACCTTCATCTGTATTTGTACCTATTAAAATAGGGACTTTAAGGAATCCTTCACCGCTCTCTAAGATATCATAAGCTGACCCTTGAACAATATCACCATCTATATATGCATATCCAAACCCTTTTTTCAATATACCATTAGTAACATTGAAAACTTTATGTAATTCATCTCCATCAACTTGTTGTAAACATTCCAAATAATTTTCAGATTCATCACAATGGAAATATTCTAATAATTTTTGAAAATCTTGTTGATTGGTTTTAGTTTGACCAATTTCATAATTTGTGAAAACACTTGGTCCACTTTCCATTATACCACCTTTAATATATGAACCTAATAATTTATCATTTGTTAATAATCTCCCTATAGAAGTAGATCCTGCAGATTCACCCCATAAAACAATATGATTTGGATTACCACCAAATCCCTCGATGTTTTCATGAACCCATTTTATAGCTTGAATTTGATCTCTTAATCCAACATTTGTCCATTTTTGTAAAGTGTTTTGATTTGAGGATAAAAATCCAAACCCGCCTAATCTATAATTTATAGTGATGGCAATTATTGGTTTCCCAATTTCAATTGAATTTTGAACAATCCATGAAGTATTATAACTTGGTCTTGAACCTGATCCATCAGTGAATCCACCACCATGAATCCAAATCGCCACAGGTAATGAATCATTAAATTCACCATGAGGTTTAACGATGTTTAAAGTTAAACAATCTTCAGATTGTGATAATCTTTGAGAATCTGTACCAGCTTGTGCAAAACATGCATAACCATATTCTGTGAAATTTTTTGTTCCATTCCAATTTGTTTGGAAACTTTTAGGTGGTTGAAATCTTAATTCATTGATTGGTGGTTCGGCAAATGGGATACCTAAGTAAGCATCTTGATTGAATGATTCCAAGTATTTACCTGAGATGGTACCATTTTGGATCTGAACTTGTGGTGGGTTTTGTTGTTGTTGACTTTGTTGAACAATTGATGAGGCAAAGATTGAGGGTATTAAAGTAAACCAAATGATTGAATTCCAAATCATGATTGATCGTATGATCTGACAGCTATAGATGGAGACTTAATGAAGGATATATCATGGTCTTTATAATGAAAACCCCAATATGATATAATTATTGATCAGCAAGGGCTCTCGGGCCTTATTGGGTTCAAAATTCTGGGGTTTACCCTAAAGGGAGAAATCCAATTGGTAAAGATCGACAGACGCTTACTCATCCTTTAACTGTGGTATGCTAAAGTCAATGTATCCTTCAATGAATGGAAAGCATTATACACTTGATCGTGATATAATTATCGTATCATCTGTGATTGACCAACTTTTAATGAATTGGTGATCTACAACTCATTAAATTAAAGTTTATTCAACTTCGTGATCAAACAACTTTAATTTTTTGCCGCCGAGATATTTCTGTCTATATAAAGCCCCCGAAATTCCTGTTTTCTCCTCTGATCGATTTTTTACTTGACAATCTTACTGAATAGTATAATAATCTTTATTTTGGTTCCAAATTACCTTTATTCAAGATTAGTTCGTTTAAAATTGTGAATTAATTAGTGGCTTCATCCATAATTTGGTAGCAAATATTAAATTAATTTCCAATAGCTGAGTTAATTTTTAGTTAAATGATCTGATAATATTTTGATTATACACTCTTTCATTCAATACAATATATCCAAGGTTATCAAAGATCATGGATCTAAATTATAATGAAGAGATATATTTCAATCTTCAATTGATCTAGTTCATGATATTCATATGAAATTGATTCAAGATATATATAAATGAATACATATGATCTAGTTCCTGTTTTTCAATTATGTTGTTCATACAATTGTAGATCCATGTCTATATACTAGATCTATTTCCAATTGTATATGTAGACTTGATTGTGATGGTCATTAATTGAAACAAGTTAAATATATGTTGATTCATTACGTATTGTAGCCGGTAAATAAAATATCAATTATTAATATCTATGTATATTTCATGCAATTCGTCCCATGTTATATATAGTATATTTTATACTGATATTTGATCAAGTAAATATTGAATAAATTCTTCGTCATGGTGACAATTTCTTCTAGAGTACCTTAAAGTTGATATTATTAATTGATCGTGACGTTGAATCTATTTGCTTGTTAGTACCGGATTCTATTATATGTTGCTTATAATTATTTCAAGAAATACTGGCTTTAAGCTTGTGTGATTTTCTGATTCATACAAATTAAGAGCTGGTTGATCATTATAAAGGTACATGGACTGGACAAGTTAATGTTATTTATATGATGAAGACCTTCGATATATTATACAAGTATATTATACATCTATATGAAATGCTGGGATCAATTGATTCCTAGATTGGAAATTCAATAGTCTTTTCATTATCGACATTTATATATGATCTGAAATATATGATCATCCGTACATACGTTATACGTTAAATGTATCCTTTCATTAACTAGTACTTCAAACGTTCAGCCCACTCATGATCCCAACTTTTGTTAGTTACTAGTTACTAGCTATAACTTGTCTAAGAGCATCCAGTAATTTTTCTAATAGCATATATATCCGTGATCATACTGGCATAAGTAACATGTTACTACTATAAGTATTATCACACCACCAAGGCCGGATATAATCGGCTCTATGGTTGACTAGCATTGAATTTCTTTTTGTTACCAAAAAAGTCATACATTCAAATTTACTAATTCTTATTATAAAAGGACATCATTATAAGCTAAAAAAAATTAAACAACTCGACTATATGAAGGTCAATTACATCTACAATTACATAATCATGTGGTTTCAAACGATGCATTGATTCTATATTTTTACATTCTCCCATCTCTCACCTATTAGGCCTGGATTTAATTTATATCTGATTTGAATACAATTAAGTATCATGAACTGGACGTTATAAATTGTTTCAAAAAATGATATATAAGACTATATATTTCATATATATATATAGTTTACCAACCTCATTGGATTTATTCTCATGTCTTGTGGTGAATAACTATAAGCTGATTATAATATACCAATTTGAAGAACATTGTTTTTGATGAATCGATACGTGTTTAATAATTTCTACTATATACAAGACTAGATTATCTTTGTTAACTTAGACGATCGTTATTGTGTAAACTCAAATCTTTATACTTGCCTAGCTGTGTGATTCAACTTCGCTTCATCGCAGTCGACAAGTTAAATTCCATATTTAAGTCAAAGCTTATAAACTGATTTCACTTAGTCAGTGTATTTGATTTCTTCATCAACAGCACTTGTTTCCTTGTAAGCTCAGATGATTATGAAGTTGCCAATTGAAAAAGCATGAAGCTCATTCGTCTTTATTATAAATTGTTAATGTTCTATCTAACCGGCTATTTAGAATCCAAATTTTGCACTATTATGTGGCGTTTACCGTATGGTGTTACATAAGCCAATTGAAGAATTGGTCAAATTTTATTTCCTTTTAAATTTTAAGAGAACTATCATTTAAAACAATAGAACCGATCCTAATTTATTACGTGGATAGGTGTCATGTTTGGTGCTTTATATTTTCTGATTTCAGCTAGTCAATAAAAGGTGTTCAGTCCTACAGATTTATGAAATGTCTCTATACTAATCAGTATTCATAATCATAAGACTAGATTCACTATACACAAATATTTCAAATTATTTAATCATGTCTTTTGGTGTACAACTAAAAGCTGATTATGATTTAACTTTGGAAATAAACATTTTTAAATCAATAATAATCATTTCAATTATACAACTGGTCAAATAATTACATTGGTTTTGTAGCTGTTATAAATTAATTAGCCGCTGGTAGCTCGTACTTGGTTTTGTGTAACTCAAAATTTCATGAGATCTTTGATCGTTTTTATTTGAACGTCTATAATTTAAATAGATCTTAATTTTTGGATATCTTTTATCACATGAGAAGTTAAAGCTAATTACCAGTTACGCGTGACTTGACAATGCCAAAGCCTCAAGTTTTTTATTGGATGGCCGAAATCAGTGTTCATTAATCTATATGGTGTTCCTAATCCATGAATTATACCTTATAGTTTTCATATTGTTTATTACAGATATATCAATATGGCATAATCAAGGATCATAGTCTCTTAGGGCTATCTACAGATCTTTGATCTATTATTGATATACATTTTGAAACACAAAGGATTTTATCAGTTATTAGATATATCTTAAATGATGATATTGATACTGATTAATAAATGTTGTGACTTACTTTTCAATTGATTGATGTAGTATCGTAGTATCTATAATCTTTTAGTATTTGATATCATTACAGCGTTTACCCATGATAGTAACTAGTAACTAGATTGGTTTTTCTATTTGTAAACACTCTGCCATGATCAAAATTAGCCGCCCATCTTAATTTTTGAATATTTATATTTAAAGTGTGAAAGATCATGTCTCTTTCAACATTTATATATATTGTTCACTCCCATAAGTATTCTTATGAATTACAGTTTCAACAAAGCGTGGATGAAAACATTTTATGTTATAACCTTAAAGTCAATCTGATCTTCTATAAATTAAATCAAAGAATCATCAATGGTTTTATCCAGAAATGGTGCTACTATACATGTTTATGCTTCAATGATTGATTTCATTATTTAGTTCTATATAATCTTCAACTTGGATCTTGATCATTGTTTTAAATAAAGATGATTAGATTGAAATGAATGATTATTTGAGTAGTTTTTAAATACACTTCATGTAGATTCTATAAATGTGATTACAATATTAGTTATTATTCAATCAGACAGATAATTGCATTATATTATCCCTTATACCATTGTCCAGCTTGTAGTTGTGAATTGCTGAAACAATATATTGATCGACAAATATAACTTTAACTCTGTAATTAGCCGCCAACAATTCTTTGGTTTTGTGGTACGAATTCTAATTTGAATTATTGAGTATTTGAAAATTCTAATTAGACGTAATATATAAGTATGAGTAATAATCTTTTTCTCTTGAGTTCAATGAACACCTAGTGACTTTATAAACTTATGATCAATGAATCTAACAGGTCGATGTATTTTGATTTTAGAGCAGCTTTCAACGTGTTATTTACTGTACCTCAGTCCAATTGTCTCTGTAAAGGTCTCTATTATTGTGTTCTCAATGTCATTTTGGAAAGACTTTATATCATATCATGTTGTTTACAAACGGGGCTTATATGATTCCTGGTACATAGCTTCAATATTCAATATTATATGATTGTTTATTTAAAATAATGAGTTGAATGATATCAATCATATACACATGTTGAATTAGTGATTGTTTGTTTAATGCACATTATGATTGTTTGGGGTTGAATAGAATGTAGTTTAATCTCTAGTCTTCTAAATTGTAATTTGATTTAGTTGATCTAATTGATTTGATAACTTTTTGGTTACAATTTAAGTTACGTGCTGATGTGATGTACTACTTCTAATAAACATTCATAAGTCAAGGTTCATCCCATATGCCCCTTACCAATAAATAGTAAATCGACAACACTTCGAATTTGAAATTTACAAAAAATATACGTATCGATCAAACGATAAGGACTTTTGAAATATTTAATCATATGCTCAGATTTGGGTATTGTATTAATAGCTTCCATAAAATGACGGCTTTGGAATAAAAGATGTTTTGTGCTTCAGTTTTTAAGGTTTAATTATTGTTCTTCAACGTCGTGTTATTAATTTATTTGAGACGTATAGCGTATAGCTAATTACCATTAAGATCGATCATATCATTAACTACATCAATTAAGATTAGATCATATACGTTATTCATTGAATAACATCACATATAATATTTCAAATTGTCTAATCATGTCTTTTGGTGTATAACTAAAAGCTGATTATGATTAATGTGAATATACAAATTTGTTTCAATATTGATCAATATTAATAATTATAGAAATCGATTTTTTTTGCTTCACGCGCAATTGTAATTGGTCGACATATCTTTAAATTAGCCGCTCAGTTTATACATGCTTTTGTTTTTGTGTAACATATGTTTGACAGATTTATATATATATATTGCTCAAGACATCTTCGATCTATACTCTATACTTAATTATGGACGTCTATTTATTCTAGCGCCTCACTCCAATATATAACTTTATTATTTCATGCAGTTGTGCGGTATGTGTCGACATCATTGAAAGATTTACTTAGCGGTTAGTTTTGGCCCATTTTTTATAATCAATCAATCAATAATTTAGTTATACTTAATTTTAATTGAAATTTGATTGTTGATCAGTAAATCACATTAATTAATCATAATTGTTTAAACACATGGTTAATATTGATCTCGAGAATTGATATCTATTAATGTTTAATACATATTATGTTTAACTTTCTTTAGTATCCATTGTAGTGTATTAGCCATTAGCCGCTGTCCTCTCTTGGTATCATTACAATTATTCTGATGAAGATTAAAATTAACCGCTGTGATTTGAAAAGTTTATAAATATTGACTAAAATCCACATTTTTTATTTCTCAAAAGTAACATATAATCTATTTTTCATAATTAAACATGATCTAGAGATTAAATCCTGGTCAACTATTTAGCAATAAAGTTTTTAATTTGAATATTGGATTAAAATAATCTGATTTCGTCTTTATGTCTTCATCTTTATATTAGTATCTTGATTTTAGAGTTTTAAGATTAATTTTATAGCAGACCGCTTGGTTATCAATGGTACTTTCTTATTGATCTAATAAAAATTCATTTGATACACCTTTAAGCAAAAACATAAATCATGGTTAATGATATTATCTTTATATTGTTAAAATACATGCTTATCCCAATCTTTTAACACCTAATTGATTGTAGTATAGCTTATCACACAACATCTGTTATACTAACAAGGTATACCCATAACCCCCTTTCAAGCATATCAATTACCTGTTTCTCAATACATAACAAAGGCAATTCTATTTATATTTAAAATCATTTCATTCTTCATTCTCCTTTTTTCAAACCCCAGATTAAAAAAATTAGCGTTAGAAAAAAGAAAATTTCAAACTCCATTTTTATGCTTACGTCAGGTATTATGTAATTAGTTTTCATTTTCAAACCCCGACTATTTTTCCTATTTTATAAGTTTAACAGAATAACAGTCGATGAATAAGAGTGTTGTAGGGCTAATACATCCACAACTTATTGATGTATTCAGTTCTTTAATCATCAATCCAATTCTCATCTTCAAAGAAATTAATTAACGCCAAGTTCTCCAACATCTAGATAATCTCATCGTCAATCCATTTCCTTTTATTTTTTTCAAAGCCCAAAAGCCTATATTTTCAAACTCCATCAAGGTATACCAAACACCATTTTTAGTCATTTCTACATAAAATTATCTAGATCATTTGGTAAAAATGGAATTTACACATCCATAAAATATGTGTCAAAATAGTATAAGTATTAGAAAGATGCCACAGTTTGGCAAACGTTAAACTTTAATTTAGTTTCAACATAAGCTAATCACATTTTCATCAAAAGCTGCTGCTAGTTACACACATACACACAATGATTACTATAAGGAAATTATCAGAAATATTTATACAAAATTTCAATCCAATTTGGTTTGTTAGTATTATGGGAACAGGTATAACTTCAGCAATACTTTATAATTTCCCATATGAATCTCAATGGTTAAAAATTTGTGGATTAATAATGTTTGGTATAAATTCATTATTATTATTATCAACTTCAATATTATTCATATTAAATTTATTAATTTATCAAAACTGGAACAAATTTATTTGTGATTTTAATAAATCTGTATTTTTGGGTTGTTATGCAATGGGATTTACAAGTTGGTGTAATATGCTTTATTATATCTTGGGGGATCATTGTATGATTTTAATTTATACATTATGGTGGATCGGAAATTTAATGTCAATTTTCACATCATGGATAATTTTTTTCTTTATAATTTTTAAAAAATCAAATAAATTATCATTAGAACAAATTTCTACAACATTATTATTACCAATTGTTTCATTAACTGTTGTTGCATCATCAGGTGGGATTTTTTATCATGATTTACCTGAGGTACTAAAACCATCGACTTTAATCATTACTTATTTATTATGGGCAAATTCAATGATTGTTTCATTTATTATTACAACAATTTATTTTTATAAATTATTTATTTTCAAGATTCCAAATCAACAAGCAATTTTCACAAGTTTTATACCAATTGGATTTTTAGGTCAAGGTGCTTATGCAATTCAATTATTTGGTAAAAATTTCCATGATTCATATGGTTTTCCAGAAACTTCAACAGAATCAATAATGATTGGTATTACAATAAAATATACATGTATATTTGTTGCAATTTTTTTGGAAACATTTGGATTTTTCATGACTTTCATTGCAATAGTTTCAGTAATTACAAGATCAAAAGGTTTACATTTCCATAAAGGTTGGTGGGCAATGACTTTCCCCCTAGGTACAATGTCAATATCAACAAATTTAACAGGGAAATTAATGAATTATGAAACTTTTAAAATTATTAGTTGTATTTATGGAGTTTGTTTGATTTTAATAACTATTGGTTGTTTAATTGGAAGTTTGATTTATGAAACTCCAAGATTAAAAGATTTTGAAGATGAAGTTGATGAAGTTGATCATGAAAAAAGTGGAACTGAAGTTGTTCATGATTTAGAAAGTGGTACATTATATGATAAATGATCATTGGAAGGGTTTATTTATTAATTATTTATTAGTTATAGAATATTATTAGAGATTAAATTATTTATGAATGACGTTTGCATTTAAATTTGAATTTTTTGTAGATCACTTAAAATTAGCCGCCCTGATGAAAATTGGATTATTATAAAAGGAGATCAAATTCCCAGTTTTCTCAATTAATTCAATGATCATTCAATTTTTTAAAATTATTATAGATTTTAATATTCAGTTAGTACTTACAGCTATTAATTGATGCAGCTGAACTAGGAGTGCTTTCAGGTATTTTTTAAATGTATTTTACTGAAGATTCAACAGCACTGGACGTCGTCGTTACTAGTATAATATTTCATGATCAATGGAAAATACATATAGTTGAATTGTTATGAATGATTTGTTGATTTAAACTGCATTATCAAATTCAAAACTATATTATACCCTTACTAAACAATTATGTATCACAATTAGATGAGTTTGAAAAGACTTGATCTTTGAATATACATATAATATCCCATTTCAATAATTCATTTGTAGTACTTGTTTTCAATATCTGTCTCTTGATCTATTATATTAGTGGAATCTTCATCACATGGGATTCATATAATTCTAAAAATTAGCCGCTAAGCAATCATCTTTGTACTACGACGTATATAAATTAGTATTATATATTTAAATTATTTTTCCAATTGTTTAAACATTCTTATATCTTCATCCACATCTATGTCTCTCTTTACTCGAGTTTCCAGAGCTGAACTCATACATATTTTCAACTTTTTATGGATGACAGTGGTTTAGGTGATCTAAAGTACTATTTTAGTGAATTCAATTACTTTCTTATAGTCTGTTCCTCTATAATTGATTGCAATTCACATCCAAAAAAAAGCTATATCTAGACATCGTTATATTATTGATCTTATACTATATATATTTAGATATATACTTATTATCAAATCACAGTTGATAATTTAATATCAATATGATCTTTGTGACACAAGATCTCTTTAAATACATATCGTGATTTCTTATCTTTAGTTAATGAATTGTAGTTGATTAGTAGGTACTAGTTTGATCACTCATTAATGTCTTTGTGGTATTACAATTAACCGCTGTCATCCAAAAATCAATTTTGTATTTCACACATGATTTCTCACATTTTTCTTGATGTTAATTGCTTTATGATATACGAAAATTAATTAACGCTAATCATTGATTGAAATTTAAGATTCGTTTTTTCAATTGTTATCACCTTTTGATATGTACAGCTTTTGTTATGATCTCTCAACTCTTTGATAATATGCTCGTCAGTTAATCCAGCTTAAGGTTTGTTTTGTTTTAAAGAACATCATATTCATGGATAACAGTTTATCTACAATTACTGAAGCTGAATTTATTCTTTTTGATCTAGGAATAATAAGTTGAATGAATGATTGTTTGATTCTTTTTAATAAGATTATTGTAGTGAATATTTATCGAATTTGATACATGGGCTTATCAATAATTGGGTCAAGGCTTGTTTCCAACATAGACTTATTGAATTCAATATAATTTCAAGCTACACAAGTACTTTAAAGTTCATATAGATTAGCCGCTGCGTGATTCATCTAATTAAAGTTGATCTCAGCTGATTATATTGGAATCAATTATAACATTGGTTTTGTGTAACGTAAATTTATTCTGAGATCCTCAAAAAATCAGTATAATATATAAAAGATGGTTTTACAAATTCATGGAGCTAGTTGCAGCTCTTTATACATATTGATATATTCATTTATAATCCATTTATAATCCATTTTAAAATTCATTTGTTCATTTGAAACCATTTGCCTTCATTTTGATTGTTCGTTGCATAATATATTTTCAGTTCCAGTATAGTTTTCATATTTTTGGTAACTTATAACAGTATGATGGTATATAATGATTCAAATTGAAAACTTTGTTTGATCATATCTACCATGCTTATAACACATGCTCAAAAACACAATGAAAATATGATAGATATCTCGGTCTTTTAATGAAAGCTATGAGAGTTTAATCAATATATGGATTGTGATATCTTGTTTTCAACGTTATTTATCAGTAGTGCAGCTAGTAGCTGTCATAGCTTGTAGCTCTTTTGTAAATTTATGGTAATAATTCATACGTTACATACGATTCATATTATTCATTTCAATTTTAATTTGGGCTTGAGTTTTAATGACATGATCATTTGAATTTATATGATTGTTTGATTTTTGATAATGTTGTATATTTCATTAGTCGTATTCTATTCGATCAAGTTCATGATCATTGATGGTTCATAATTACCAATTACTGGATTAGCCGCTATCACTTTTTGAAATTATCAACAGCTTGAAAACTATTGATCGACATTAATTTAAAATAAAAATTACTTTTTTAGGAAATATCTCCGTGCCCCGGCAAATTAAAATCAATATAAAACCAACTTCAATCCCTTTATTTTTATTATTTTGTGATCAGTTCACACCATGAATATTGTAATATTGACAATAGTTTCAGTGATCATTTACTTTCAATGGAATTGTTCTATTTAAAAATAATGCCCAACATTCTTTGGATTGAGTGCAGCTCATGATAACATTAATCCTCATGTCTTCACACAGCTATCTACAAGGTGCAATTCAAGCTTGATCAGTGCATGCTTTGAATTAAGTCAAAGAATTAACTCATTCAATGCTATCTTGAAGATATCTTGAATTTAATCAAACTAGTTATTCAATCATGATAGTTTGCAAAGACTTGATTGTACTGGATTAATTAATATATGATTTGGTTATCGTTTTACAAAGGACACACTAATAATAGTACATATTGTAGATGATTAGCTATTTTAATGATATGACTACTGTCTATACAATTGAACTTTTCTTTCGTCGACTCATTAATTAATATGGACGCTGTACTATTGGTCTAATTATGCATAATAATATAAATTTATTATATAAAGCTAGCTAATTATACGTACTAGCCGCTCAGAATATTTAAATCATATGAGAATGTTCAGTGGCGCCTTAATATTTTTACTAGGTACAAAAAGAGATCGACTTCCTTTAAATTTCACAGATTGTTTTTAATCGATCAATTTACATAGCTTCGATCCATGAAGTCTTAAATAACCTGGTTAATGTTACTGATGATCATAGTATAAGTGAAAATAGTACAATGGACCAATAGAAAAACCAAGTTCTTGTTTCAATGAATCTCTGCAAAAAGTGCTTGATTAAGTTACAACATTCATATTCTATGTAATTATAGATTGGTGTTCTTTTAACTTATATAAATCATGGGGTTATATTTGTTTACTTAAAAGTTTTAATTTAATCTAATATACAAAGAGCACCCATATCTATTTTGAATCGATATCTATTATTTAGTTGTAGTACTGGCTTCAATGTTATCAATAACCTTTGGAGCTACTCGATATCAATGTTTTTGATTAGCCGCCAAACTAAGATCAGGTTATAAAGAGGATTAAACACAAAGAAATCTGTATCAAATACGTTTCTATATCTAAGGTAATAACTAACTATATGACTACATATTTATCTTATATCTTATCAAAGTGGTATATTTGACAATTGCAATTAGTTTGTTTGATATTATACAACTTAAAGCATCAATTGAAATCACATTAGCTAGTTTTTCAATATAATAAAATTTTATGTGATGATCCTTCATTCTTGAGCGATCTCCAAATTTGTGTTTGTGGTTGTAATTAATTTATCAGCCGCTGTAAAATTATTGGCAAAATCTATATATAAACGTCAAATCCCTAATCCCCTGTTTTTTTCTTTTTAAATTTGATATCTTTTCATAAACATTGAGTTCTTTGATTCCCAAAATGTTTTAGTTATGAGTATCCAAGTTATAAGTTATACTATTTCACCCACATGACATTCTAGTTATAAGTTCTGTACGTATATTCTGGCTACATTAAGTTGAGCATGAAGAATATAGATCATATATATCATGTTTTCAAGCTTAATAAATATTGTTGATATCATATTCCCCCATCAGCTCATATACTAACTTTAAATAAATTAGGATAAAGAAATTTGAAATTGGTTTTATTATCTGCAATTGGAGAATAATTTTATAAGATTGATCATACGTTTTTGGCATTAGTAATTATAAGATATCCATATTCATAGCTACAGCTGTTTATATTTCATCTTGATGATCAACTTCATGTATATGAACAAAAAATTCAAGTTAATGATTTGATGATTTGAATTATTTCATCAGATGATTCATCATTTGAATACATGAACTTTCTATATCTTTAACCTTTTGATGTAGTACTTGAAATTCATCTTTATAATACATCATAGTTTCTTCACTTATAGCTGTGTCTGTTTAAGGTTATTTTAATTATTAGCCCCTGTGATGTGTACTTCCGCGAATATTTAAACCCACGAATTCCCATTTTTTTTGATCCCTTTGCTTCTAGACAGAACTTCTTAATTTTTATCAATATTTTGGATTGATGCTTTTTTTATCTCAATTGGAAGTACCATAAGGGATTCGTTGTTCGCTATCAAATATCTGATCTATAATCTTTGATTAGGATAGCTCTTTTTTTTTCGTTGATATATAATTCTGAATATTATCTTGTGATCATGCTGCAATTTGAAACGTTCAATATCAACTGATTCAATTTCAATATCAGCTAGGACCTAGTATATTGGGCTATCATGTTCTGTCTCAATTGCATATATATCATGAGCTAATCATATTTCACCTACAATTACGTTGAAGCTTCATTTATTCTTTTTGATGATCAGCTAAGAATAATAAGCTGCTTTGAATGAATGTTTGTTTGATTCTTTTTAATAATGAATTGTATCCTTATTCTATATCGAATTTGTTACATATGTAATTAAGAAAGGGTCAATATGGTCATCAAGTATCAGGATCGAGCTTATTAAATAAAGCACTGAAAGTTGTTTAATGAAAAGAAGGGTCTACCTCACAAAAGATCTTTCGTTTCAATCGATTTGATGTTTGAGTTCAATTTTCAAGCTACACAAGGACTTCAAGCCAGCTTATAATTAGCCGCCATGATCTATTAATCTCGATATAAAGTATACTTTGATCTTTTATATAGTGGAAATATAATAATAGATCCAAGTTAAATATATGAATTGTGATATCTTGTTTTGATTGAATAATGCTTATGAGTTGTAGTTTATTCGTAATCAATATATATCTATATATATAATTATTTTTCTATAGAAGTTAAAAATTTCCAAAATTTCACCTTGGAAAAATTCTATAAAACCCCATGAGATCCCTGAATTTTCAGATTTTCTTCTCATCTTTTTTTTATATCTGCATTAATTTTTCAGCTCCAAACGAATATTTAAAATCTTGATGTGATCTTCAAATGATAGCACAGCTCCAAATAATAATCAATAGAACTAATTCAAATGATAACATTCAAAATGTTTAATGGTTTGATCTATTGTTATAGCTTAATTTTTTTTTTTAACAGATCAAGATCGATCGTTCACTAGTTGAATATAACAGTTGATTCAAGGTAGATGTTTTGATATTAAAGTTCATGACACTATACAATTCATATTCAAAACTTTATGATCATTTGAGCTCTTCATGTATGAGAATGATACGGTATGAATAAATGATTGTTTGATTCTTGATTAATATCGTAGTTAATCAATCCATTTCTATGCTTAATTGATCACAATCAGATTATTGTGTACTAAATTAGCCGCCATCAATAATCATGAAAATTTTGAAAATTGATCGATTAATTTTAAAATTAAAATTACTTTTTTAGGAAAATATCCCCGTTCCCCGTATAAATTAAATTCCATTTTTGTGTGCACTTATAGAAGATTGTTAAATTTTCAACTCTATATATAAAACCAGATCACTCCTCAATTAATTTTTGATTTATAAATTTGAAGTTGAAATAAAACTACATGTCCAAATGTATTTACCCACGTTTTTCCAAATGAATTTACCCACATATTTCCAAATGAAACTACCCTCATATTTGCAACGTATTGACTAATATTATCTAGATTGATAGCATTTAAATAAGATGATAGAGCTGGAGCACTTGTATACTACAAGGCTGGTCTATAAGCCAATTACCTTGTATAACTTTTGTGAAAGCGTTAAATATATATAAAGTTATCGAATTAGTTATTAAATTATCGTGAAAGTTTGTAAAGACTTGATCGATTAATATACAAGTTGATAATTTCATTTTACGATAAGATATTCTATTCCAATACATGTAGCTGATCAACGTCTTAAACCTACAAGCTTTCATGATGTTTAAAGCTAGGTCTTAGATTCACTGGGTATCCTTACTAATATTAATTTAGAAAACCGCTAACCACATACACAATTAGCCGCTCATGAGAAGTGCACAAACACAGTTTAAAATACCTTAAAATTTTCAAGCGTATAAAAAGAGATTGATCGATCTTAATATATTTTATAAGTTCCCTAAAGTTGCGTTTGTCCATTCATTGAGATTCACACTATGGCTTTTTGGAACAGCCTCTTCATATATATTCTAGTGGTATAGGACGTCTTCACTCAGCTATATTCTCAGATTTGAGTTGCCACTACTCATTATTAAAGTTAAGGAACATTCAAATTCTATGTGATCATTATAGATTGATGTTTCGAAAACTTATGTATTGAATAATTAGGATCAAATGTTTGTTTATTACAGGAATTGAAGATTTACATGTTTCAATCAAATATACAAAGAGATCCTGCTTTTCTAGTTTACTTATTGATCTGTTGTAGTACTACTTTCAACTCTATCTTTACACTTTGACTATATATGATCAATCTCTTCATTCAACCGCCGAACTAATTAGATTGGCTTTATATATAGGGAGCATGATCAGGAAACCATTGGAAATCACTAAATTGTCTCTGTTCTGGTGACTCTTGTTACTAAAGTAGTTACAGCTTCATCCTGTGCTATACCTTATAAAAGTAGTACATTTTATTGTCTAATTGTAGCTGTATTACCTTTGATATGTTACAAAAGAAGTGTATACATAAAATTAACAAAAAATTACAATATGATTTAAGCCTAGTTATACTTGGAAAGTTTTTTGTCGAGTTATAAAGAATCTGTTTAATTAACAATTAAAGATTTTGCATTTCGATTGACTTGAGTCTTTGAAGATATTTTTACTATAAACTTATTTCAGGTTATACAAGGGCTTCAAATTGAGTACTATATAATTAGCCGCTGAGGTATATTTATCTTAGGATAAATTTGATCTAGCTAGCGCTATAAAAATAAATTGGTTTTGTGTAACGTTAATTATTATATTTCTGAATTTCATGAGCTTTAATTTATAAAGCGGGAGATATATGGTTTGTTTTCAGCTTGTAACTTGATCAAATTCTCAGACTGCATTTGAATATATTTGATTTTTACTTATATCATTCTCAAGCTGATGATTAATTTATGATAATTCCTTACTATATGATCTGTGATTTTAAATAAATTTTCATATGGTTAATCTTGAAATTTATATCGATTCAAATTTTAATGGAATTATTTGATCGAATATATTACTATTTTCTATGCACTTTTATAAAGTGAAAACACAATAAGATAATATGATGCAGCTCTTGGAAGTCTTTGATTTAAATGATTTGAGCTCAATAATATATGAATTGTGATATCTTCTTCTGAACACTGCTCATTAATTTAACTGTAGTTGATAATTGTATAATAAGATCAATCTTTATTCTGAATATTAGCTAGTTGATTTGGCTACGTCAGATCATTATAATTTCAGATTGATTCTTGGAATTTCAGCTGTCTGCTTTCCATATCCAAATTAAAACTATAAAATCCCATGGAATTCCTGAATTTTCAAATATTTTTCTTTTCCATGCTTTTCAAAAGATTGATCGATCATATATCTATAGAATAACTGTTTCGGAAATCTTGTTATATTTTATCAGAAAAATTATAGTATCTATTGATTAATTTATAAGTGACCATTTAGTATATGAAATTTAGTATGAAATGTTGAATTGATCTAAATATCATGGCCAATGTTTCAATTAAAGCAGCAACTTATACATTAGTACAAGTAATATTCAAGCCTTTGATTCATTTTAGTCTTCATGTATGAAAATGATATGATTTGAATACATGATTGTTTGATTCTTGATAAATTTCGTAGTTCACTCCATTTCTATACTTTGATTGATCATGATCAGATTATTGTTACTAAATTAGCCGCCATGAGATTTTTGAAAATTAATTAATTTAAAATGAAAATTACTTTTTTAGGAATTATCTCCGTTTCCCGTAATTCATTTCTGTGTAGATTTTAACTATCTGTCAAACGAGATTCAATTCAGTTCCACAATTTTATATTACTTTATGAATATCAGTTAAATCTAAAAATATGAACATTTCTTTCTGCTCACTAACTGACAAAATACCTTCTAAATTTTAGTTGTGACAATTAACATGAGTTTTATTGATGTCGTAATGAACAATGTGGTAATATTTGGCATGTACATATTGTACGGTGGATTGATTGAGTTAGAGCATTCAGATTCTATGTAATTATAGATTGATGTTCTTTTAACTTATAATAAAAAAAAATGGTTATATGTTTACTGCAAGATTTGATATTCAAGATCTAATAAACAAAGAGAACCCTAATCTATTTTGAACCAGTCTATATTATTCTGTTGTAGTAGTACTAGCCTCAAATTATCAACCCGCCAAACTAATTGAAGTAGATCTTGGTTAAAAAAGATAATAAACACTTAAGCCACCTATGCCTATGTGTATATTTGAGTGTATAGCTACCCTTAATTTATGGCTAGACTGACTACAGTAAATTTATCTTATCAGAGTGATATACTTGATTCGAAGTGTAATATTAATGTTTGATCTAATTCTACAACTTGGAACATTATTTGAAAGCAACATGGGTTGAACTTAGTTGTAATTACTGCCTTCTTTAATAAAATTCTGTATTGATTCAGCAGCTATTAATTGCGAATAGCTTAAAATAAAAGTTTGAGTTTGTGGAATATAATTAGCCGCTGTACAAAATTATAGTATATAAACAATCAAAAAAAACCCTTGATATATAATTATTCTGATCTTTAACTAAACAGTACCATGTTCATCATTGATACCATTTGTTTGATAGTTATGTTCGGTATTGAGACGTATGTTACATATAAGTCCGG
Source organism: Hansenula ciferrii (assembly GCF_000313485.1). Classification (NCBI taxonomy): domain Eukaryota; kingdom Fungi; phylum Ascomycota; class Saccharomycetes; order Phaffomycetales; family Wickerhamomycetaceae; genus Hansenula; species Hansenula ciferrii. The sequence goes on from NW_011887737.1 coordinate 120,116, forward strand.
TGTTATAAATCATGAGAGATTGTGACGTTTTTAGTATGTTCATTAATATTTATATACTAATTTTATAAATTATAGATGTCATATTCTGACAGTGTGTAATTGTTGAGCTGTTCATGACCAAATTTGATAAGTTGGTCTTCCATCAGGGACATTTTTCGTTCCAGGTGTCCATATTCATGGTTAAACTAGCTGTTTATATTTCACCTTATATTGATGACCAACAGTTTCCTGAATATGAATTCAAAATTCAATTGGTTAATGATTTGATGATTTGAATTATTTAGCAGATGATTCATCATTCAAATACATGAACTTTTTACCTTTAATTACGCTTTGTTGAGTAGTACATCTTCGATATCATCTATATAATATCACAATCTTACAGCTTTACAAGTGGTACTACTTTGATCAGCACAATTATTGTAATTTTGGTATATACTAATTAACCCCCATTTGACGTGTACTTCACAAAACTCAAGTATATTTAAACTCACAATTTTTCCTTTTTTTCTCCTTCTTATCTGAAGATTCAAACTCCATATAATTCAATTTTGCAATCCTTCAAGTCATATCCAGGTATTAAATGGAATTAAATTCAATTGATCAATTGGGGCTATAAGCTTGATTCTAATGCGTGCTTGGTGATCTTATATTTGATGTATCGTACTCTATATATCAATGGATATTGGTTTGATTTTTATGATCAGTACAGTTAATATTGTTCTAACTTGATAACACTAATTAAGTTAATAATATGTTCATTTGAAGACAATTATCTAGCTTTATAGTTATGTTTTGTTTCATTGAATAACATTATTTTCACAATTCACTTACAATCTCTTCAGCTTTATGATCAAAGAATAAGTTTAATGAATGATTCTTTGATTCTTTTTAATAATACCATGTAGTGATCATTTGATATCAAATTTAGTACATAGAAGTAATGAAAGGATACTTATTGATGAGCTAGAATCAGGAGCTTATGTTATGATGTTAGGAGCAATTGAAAAGGTTTTTCTGCATACTATAAGATTTTTAGTTTCAATTGTTGAATATTTGGTTCATGATCGTTACAAGTAATTTTCATATTCTATTTAATCATTTTAGAACTCATGAGATGCTCATTTTCCAATTTATATTAAGTAGTACTGCAGTTTAGATAGATATTAGTAGACGCTATCTAGTTATATATTATGATCACATGTTATATAGTAAAACTAAATGTTAATGATTTGAAAATCTATAGATATTAAAGATGTATAGATCTCGGCGCTTAATTAAACTTTTGGTTTTGTGTAAGCAATTATATTAAACAATTTATTTAATCAATTTATATACTAATATTTAGTATACAATTAAATTATTAATTTTTTATGGTCTATACTGCGCTGTGCGGTTGAGATCTTTTCAATATTTTGATCAAATTTTTGTCATTGGATCTGTACTAGTAGTAGTTTTTCCAACATTTATATTCATCAGCATCAGTATTGCAGTATGACCTAAGGTTGTTGATTTACCATTTTATTAAATTTATCAGGACTACAATATGACTGGTATGATGGTATATTACTTGAATTGAAATGATTTAGTCTTATACTACTTCTTATAATTAAATCACAATAAAAGTATATGAGAAACTTGGTCTTTGAATAAATGATTTAAGTTCAATATATGAATTGTGATATCTTCTTTTTAACAATCGTCAGTCATGTAGAATTTATTTGTAATCAATATCTAAAATTTATCAAATATAATTATAAGATGATAAATTGATCCGTTGTATCACTTCATATGAGTATGTATATTTTAAAAATTTGTGAATTCAGCTGTTTTTGTCCTGTGCACCATATTTCATTGTCGAAAAACTATAAAACCCCCACAAGATCCCAAAGTTTCAAAAATTTTTCTTTGGTCAGATCTATTTTGAATAATAAGATTAAAGATCGATGTTATTATCAGTATAATTAGTTGAAGATTAATCTGGCTGTTATATCAAATTCGTACGTTGTTGTGTTGTTATGTTGTGATAACTCGTTATAGCATGACGTTACGTTATAACTAGACGTTGTTATGTTGTTGCAGTGAATGATGTTCTAGTTCGTTCAAATTTCTAGTAGCTGTTTCAATTTTTTATATCACACTAGATGTTCACTTAAATATAATTAATATTGAACGTCGGTTGATGAAGTTCATATATTATAAAGTAACACCTCATACAATTATACACATTTCATATTCATTTGAGTCTTTTGTATGAGAATGATATGGTATGAATAAATGATTGTTTGATCTTTAATGATTTGTTGTAGCTGTTCAATTCTTCTTTTGTATACATTGTTGATTGTGTAGTAAATTAGCCGCCATCAATAATTTTGAAAATTGATCGATTAATTTAAAATCAAAATTACTTTTTTAGGAATTATTTCCGTTCCCCGTGTTGTATACGATTATTTTTGTGCATTATTATTAATTTTCAACAGCTATATATATAGCCAGAGTTCCTCAATTAAAATGATCAAGTTGAACTAATACTATATATGACTGATTTTTAGTTGTTAAGTATATCATTGTCAAGTCTCAAAGGTATGTTTGCGCTAATACCAGTGTATGCATAAAGAACAAGATATAATATATCAGCTTGTATTACAATATTTTGGTTGATCAAGATTAGCTTGTACATACCTTTTGTACAAGCGTTAGATATATATAAAGTTATCAGATTAGTATTTAAATTATCATAAAAGAATTCAAAGACTTGATCGTTGATTAATTAATATATGATTTGATTATCATTTAGATTGCAGTCCAATATAACATGTAGATTAGCTTCTTGAACATACTAGTTGTAGTTTATGTAATTGTGAAGTATTCAGCTCTTCATTAGTAATATAGTTTATTCAATCGTATAATATATAATTAGCCGCTGAGATCAGCCACAAAGCTTAATATGGATATAAAAAGAGATTGATTTCCCTAACTTTCCTGATCCATTTGATAATTTCAGTATCATTTTGATTAACATGTTCATGTAATATAAATTTTTTCACTGCACACTCTTCAACCAATTGATCATATATTTAACAAAAGGATTATATCCACTGAATAGTGTTGACCAATTTTTAATATTGATTAAGCTAAAGCATTCATATTCTATATTGTGATTATAGATTGATGTTTTTTGACTTATGTATTGAATAAAGAGGATGTTTGTTAATGAATTTGAAGATTAACACATTTTAATTTCTATTAATACACAAAGATGTCCTCCTTTTCTATTTCATTTATTGTTTTGTTTGTAGTACTTGTATTTATCTCAAGTGTATCTTGTTACACTTTGACTATATATGATCAGCATAATAACCAACCGCCGAACTAAATAGATCACTTTAAGAGAATATATAAACAAAGCAAACGGGTGTCACTTTGTATCTGAAATGGTGATACTTGTCTTGTTACTACAATGACTACATATTTCTCTTTAATTACTACATGATATTGAAGTGGTATATATTTGATTTGAATTGTAATAGTTTTTCATTTTGTACAACAATTAAAGTACCATTTAAAATCACATGGTTTGAACTAATGGTTAACTTTATTACCTGCTTTAACAAACTGTGACTTACGTTTTGATATTCAAATGACGTAGTTGATTAAATTGTTCATTATTAATTAACTTGTTTGTGGTCTTTGTGTTGAGTTCAATGATAACATTAGCCGCTGAGAAATATTATATAAACAATCAATTTCCCACTTCTTTTGAAACTAATCCTTTGAATATAACGTACACCTAACTAAATTAATATGTTTAATGGTTGTCTTCAAATTTTTATATTGTTACGTGAAATATCATAAGGATTATTGTGTAAGTATAACTAACACTAGCAAATTATTGATTTTAGGAATTAGATCCAACTATGTTTTCCAGCTAAATTATTATTGTTATATTATACAAGTTATATATATATTATACTAACAAATACTCTTTTATAGTTTTTGGATCGGTTCTTTTTTCATACCAGAAAAATCTTTCGAATAATTTCATGATGCAATTTTCAGCTTAAATATTATTCATCTCAACTTATAGACGTCAATTATCAGTATTATAGTTGAAGAATGAATAAACTAATAAATTTCTAGTGGTTAATTTGATTTGATATGATTTGAATTATTTTCCCAAATAATACATCATTTGAATACATGAACTTTTGATCTTTAACAGTTTATAAAGTAGTTTAAATCCCACTGATTACTGTTGAATAGATAAGCCACATTTACATATAGATAAAAGTCCGATCGGTGTAAAACTTAAAGTGACATAAAACCAGATCTTCGAAAGCTGTATAAACATAAACACATACAGAGAAAAAGATATACAAATCATACAAAGAATACTTGATCTATAAGATGATCATAGTATGAATAGTATCAACAGTCATAAACTTCACTTTAATACCTTCAGCGGAGAATAAATGGTGTTTTCGGTAATCACGTATGTGAATGTGGCTTTATAAAAATTTTATACCAGGTTCAAAATAAATTAGAAGAACTTCAGCTTTAAACCATTATGATCTGAATTCATATCAACCAACCAAAGGTATAGTACACAACAAGATAACTACACACTCTCTTTCCAAGATTGCCCAACTCACAATGAAGAATGAATTTTAATCACATATTCATAAAAGATTTTGATCCATATTGGTTCGTTAGTATCATGGGGACAGGTATTTCAACAACAATAATGTATGATTTCCCTTATGAATCACATTGGTTAAAGAAATGTTCATATATAATGTTTGGTATCAATAGTTTCCTATTATTATCAACTACAATAATGTTTTTACTTAGTGTTGTTATTTATCGTGGGAATTCTTTAAATTTTATAAGAGATTTGAAAAAATCTGTATATTTAGGTTGTTATACAATGGGATTAATTAGTTGGAGTAATATGTTATTCTATTTAAACCCTCAGAGAAATATAATTGGTTGTTTTACAATTTGGTGGATTTGTGTTGGCTTATGTATTTGTACTTCATGGATATTAATTTTTTATATGGTACGATTTAATTCAATCAAAAGTATTGAAATTTCCACTGAATTCTTGTTACCTGTTGTTCCATTAACAGTTGTTGCTTCATCAGGTGGTATTATATGGTCTCATTTACCTGATTTTTTACAATCATCAACCCTTGTCTTAACATTTATCTTATGGGCTAATGCTATAATGATTTCTTTGATGATTACAACAGTTTATATGTGGAAATTATTTATTTATAAAATCCCTCATATAGGAATAGTCTTTTCAAGTTTTATACCAATTGGATTTTCAGGTCAAGGTGCTTATGCAATTCAATTATTTGGTACAAATTATTATCAATATCAAACTAAAATTTCTCAATCACAAGAATCTTTCATTGCAGCTGTTGCTATCAAGCATATAACTATATTTATTGGATTAATGTTACAAACTTTAGGTTATTTCTTAACTTTCTTAGCTATTGTTTCTGTACTAAGTTATTTACCAAATATTAGATTTAATAAAAATTGGTGGGCAATGACTTTCCCAATGGGTACAATGTCATTAGCATCAACTGAAACTTTTAAAATGACTGGATGGTATACTTTTAAAGTACTTGGTGCAATTTATGGTGTTTTTTTAATAGTGATCACAATTGTTTGTTTAATAGGTTCATTAATTTGGGAAACTCCTAGATCAAGTAGTTATGAACCTAAACTTAAAAAAGATCTTGAGAATGGAATCATATCATCAGATCAATCAAATGATACTAATGATGTTGATTTCATGGTTTCAAATAGAACTTATGTAAACATGTGAAATCATAGATTTCTTTGCATTCAATTCATCAGCATTTAATTATGAATTTAACATTTGTAATATTTCCAATATTCACGGGATTTGAAATTTTATATAGATTTGTTCCTAATTAGGTAATTACCTTTGCGCCAAAACCTGCCAAATTTCGCCAAATTTCGCCACTTTACGCCAATATACGCCATATTACTCGATGGAGTAATAAATCGCGAAATCTGCTTAATAAACAGATTTAAGATTCTGACGTTTGTTGATATTTAAGCGCCATCAAAAATCCTAATTAAAATCAAAAAAAATCAAGTTTTATTGCTTTCAAACTATTAAATTCTTGATATGTTTAATATTGTTTCTAAACAATTGAATAAAACAATCCAAAGAAATTTCAGTACAATGTCTCCAATTCCAAAACATTATGATTACATAGCCATTGGTGGTGGTTCTGGTGGTGTTGCTAGTGCTAGAAGAGCTGCTCAATATGGTAAAAAAGCATTAGTAATTGAAGGTAAACATATTGGTGGTACTTGTGTTAATGTTGGTTGTGTTCCAAAAAAAGTTATGTGGTATGCTTCTGATGTTGCTGGCAAAATTGCTGAAGCAAAAGAATATGGTTTTGATGTTGATCCAAATTTAAAAAAGACTTTTAATTGGGAATATTTTAAACCAAAAAGAGATGCTTATATTAAGAGATTAAATGGTATTTATGAAAGAAATTTAGCAAAAGAAAATGTTGATTTAGTTTATGGTTGGGGTAAAATTGTTGGTGATAAACAAGTTGAAGTTAAAACTAAAGAAGGTGAAACTTTAAACTATACTGCTGATCATATTTTAATTGCAACTGGTGGTACCCCGGTTCAACCAAATGTTCCAGGTGCTGAATTAGGTATTAATTCTGATGGTTTCTTTGAATTAGAAAAACAACCTAAAAAAGTTGCGATTGTTGGTGCTGGTTATATTGGTGTTGAATTTGCTGGATTTTTCCATGGGTTAAATACTGAAACTCATTTAATTATTAGAGGTGATACTGTATTAAGAAAATTTGATGATTCGATTCAAAATACTATTACAAATCATTATGAAAAAATTGGAATTCATGTTCATAAACAATCAAATGTTTCAAATGTTGAAAAATTAGATTCAGGTTTGAAAAAAGTTACTTTAACAAATGGTGAAATTTTAGAAGTTGATGAATTAATTTGGACTGTTGGTCGTAGATCTTTATTAGGTCTTGGTTTAGAATCGATTGGTGTTAAAGTTAATGATCATGATCAAGTTGTTGTTGATGAATATCAAAATACAAACATTCCAAATGTTTATTCTTTAGGTGATGTTATTGGTAAAGTTGAATTAACTCCTGTTGCAATTGCTGCAGGTCGTAAATTATCAAATAGATTATTTGGTCCTGAAGAATTTAAAAATGATAAATTAGATTATTCAAATGTTCCATCAGTTGTTTTTTCTCATCCAGAAGCTGGTTCAATTGGTCTTACTGAAAAAGAAGCAAAAGAGCAATATGGTGAAAATGATATTAAAACTTATAATGCAAAATTTACACCAATGTATTATGCAATGTTGGAAGAAAAATCTCCAATTTCTTATAAACTTGTGGTTCAAGGTTCAAATGAAAAAGTTGTTGGTTTACATTTAGTTGGTGATGCAAGTGCTGAAATTTTACAAGGTTTTGGTGTTGCAATTAAAATGGGTGCTACAAAGAAAGATTTTGATAGTGTTGTTGCAATTCATCCAACAAGTGCTGAAGAATTAGTTACTTTAAGATAAGATATTAGACATAATGATAAAACATTTAAATGTATAATAACATAATTAATATAGATACGATTATATGAAGATAGATTATGTATGAATTACAATAAAAGACAATTGTGTACAAAATGATTTTAATTTATATTAATTTATATAAAAGACATCAAAACCTTAAGCTTTTAATGAAGAAGCTCTTCTCTTTTTAACTTCAGCTTTTTCAGATTTACGTTCATGTAATCTTTGAGCTAATAATTGAGCGTATTCAGCAGCAGCATCTCTTTGAGCTTGAGCATTTCTAATTTTCAATGATTTCAAATGACGTTTTCTTTGTAAAGCTTGAGGAGTAACTAAACGTTGAATTTTTGGAGCTTTAGTGTATTTTTTTTCACCTTTAACAACTTCTCTTCTAATAACATATTGTCTAACATCATCTTCTTTTGATAAACCAAAGAATTTTCTAATATGGTTAGCTCTTTTTGGACCTAATCTTTTTGGAATTTGTTCATCAGTTAAACCTTGAATATCAGCATCACCTTGTTTAACAATAACTAATGATAAAACAGCTAAATCTGGACCAACAATGGCACCTCTAACAGATTTTCTCTTTCTTTCACCAGTTCTTCTTGGTCTGTAACATGAATGACCTTTAGCTAATAATAATTTAACTCTGTTTGGTAATAAAACACCTTGTTTCATTGGGAAACCTTGTTTATCATTACCACCAGTGATTTTGAAAACATAACCTTTGAATTCATCACCAACTGATTCACCATCAACTTCAGCACCGATTCTCTTATCGTAGAAAACTCTAACACGGTGTTCGTCTTCGATATCGATGACTTTTTGAGTACCGTTGGCTGGGTATGCAATGTTTAACTATAATAATTATATTAGTAAAATTGAACTTTTTGTAAATTGTTTGAAGAATATATTTGAATTTAATACTGGACCCAAAATACATGGATATTAACTGGTTGTAAATTTTGAAGGTATTCAAATTTTATGATTAATCGGAAGACATTTGTGACTCATTATTCATTTTATAGTTATACTGTGCTCATTGGAAAATATTCGATTTAATTCATTGTATCTTTTTATTCTTTTTTGATATTATAATTTTGACATTGATAGATCTCTCATAATAACATGTTTCTAATTCCATAGTAAATGACAATAATTCTTTCTAGTCTTTATTGGTACGTAATGATATTTTGAATTCTCCAAACGTAGTTCACTCAATACATTCATTCTTTCTTATTCTCTTGATACATTTCATGTTTTTAATCTTTAATAAATTTGTTCAAATACAAATACTATAACACAGTATCCTTCCCCTTAATCTTGTATAATATAGGTCCAGTATTTCACTCTTATAATCCCAAGTATCCTTCTTCTTGCCTCAACATACTTTCATTGTGCCTTAGTCCTTGATATTCTTCAACCAAATAATTCCACTTTAACTAAATTTAATTAAACATATTCGCTATTAATTTTCATCATCAATCGAGAGTAACAAAAGTGAAAAATTTCCAGAGTGGGTTCCTTGAAATGGTCAATTTCCTTATTGGGACATTTTGAAATGTTTTCAGGATTTGTCGCGGAAAAAGTTGGCTGTCGGAAATTCGCGCCCTTTTGCAAAAAATCCATCTGTTTTGCGCGGGTTTGAGTATGGTGTATGGGTTTTCTTGAAGGGACTGTTGTGAAAATTGAGATTTGATAGCAGAAAACATCAGTACACCACACATGTGACTTTGGTTAGGGCTCAACCCTGTAGAAATGTGGAAGTCCGAAGTTCTACTTTAATAAGTATTTGTAAAAGACCATTTTATTAAAGAACTAAAAACATAAAACATAAGCTAAACTGAAAAGCTGAACTAAAGGCAACATACAGAAGTAAATATAACTATATAAATAAAAGCAAAAAAACAGAGAAACACAAGCAAAGAAAAACAAATTTAAAAACAGAAAAGGTAGAACTATATACTAAAGGAAAAACTCATTGCACGAAACAATATAAATGGAGTACATCTGATAACTAAATCATTCTGGTTTACCAAACTTAATTTTTTTACTTGAAAAATCTTTATCATCATCATCTCCATCTTTTTTCTTCTTAAAATAATCTCTTAATGGAGTATTTTGTAAAGGACTTTGAGGTCCATTAAAATCTTGATTTGTTAAATTTGAATGTTTATTAAATTTATTATTACCAACATTATTAATATTTGGTAATTGATTTGAACCACCTTGTGGTAATGCAGAATTTGGATATGGTGTATTACCTGAACCAAATGGAATATTCCATTCATTTGAATAAAAATTTGATGGGGATGGGAATAAATCTGGTACATATCTTGATGGTAATCCACCAGTTAATGGCGTTTGTTCACCTGTATTTATCTTTAATGGAGGTTTGAAATTACCTCCTCCACCACCTCCTGTTCCATTATTATTACCGTTATTATTTAGATTAGAACTATTATTATTGAAATGATTTTGATATTGAGGATTTGGATTTGGTGGAGGTAAAGAAAATAAACCAGATGGTAATGTTGCACTTATTGGAGTTGATTTATTACTCAATATACCTAAACCAGGTCTATAATTTTCATCATTCTTAGATTCTCCAGTTGTTGGAGTTTTCTCTTCAACATTTGAACTTGATTCTTTTCCATCTGAACTATCTTTTTGATCATCATTTGTATTATTTCTCTCTATAGGTACACGAGTGTCATTTTTGGAAGTTTCAATAGCTGTAACAGTTTTAGCACTATCACCATTTTTAACATCTCGATTATTTTTATCATTTTCTCCTAATGGAATCTTAACTCGAAGTATTGGTCTTGAATTTATATTATTATTTAATGATCTTGCTCTTGTTGATGATGTTGTGAATGGTGAATTCATAGATGCAGGCTTAGAATTCGGTATTATTGGAGTTGAAGATGTTGATGAGCCTGATGTTGTTCCATCTGGTTTCACAAATGGTGGAGGTGGTGGTACTTGTTGTTGCTGCTGTTGTTGTTGTTGTGGTAGTGGTGGTTGCTGTTGCTGTTGTTGTTGAGGATGTTGTGAATATTGATCTTGAACTTGGAATGGGAATTGTTGAGGTGGGAATGGGAATTGTTGTGGATATTGACCTCTTGCAAATTGTTGTTGAATCTGTTGTTGTTGTTGAATTGGCAGGCTTTGAAATCCTTCCTGGGTATAAAAACCTTGCATCATTGGTGGTGTACCTTGTATCATTGGAGGTGTCCCTTGGGGATGTTGTTGTGCATTTGGGAAATATTGAGGCGGATAAAATTGATAAGGAACTTGCCCTTGTTGTGGCATTTGCTGCTGTTGCTGTTGATCTTGTTGAGACGTTATAGCACCAACATTTGGCGGTGGTAATAAACTTTGTGGTTGCGCATGAGGTATTTGTTGTGATCCAGGTTGTGATACTGGTCCATTATCTTGTTTTGTAATCTTTGTGGATTTTTTGTTATCTTTCTTACGACGTTTTGGTGCAGGTTTTGATTCTTCTTCTTCTTCGTCTTCATCATCTTCATCTTCATCATTTTCACCTTCTCCTTCACTCTCATCGTCTTCATCTATAGACATTGAAAATGAATTTGTTGAAGTATTTCTTGTATGAGAGACTTTATTACCTCTTACTCTTGATTTTGTTTCATAATCACCATAATCACTAGGTGCTTTTATTTCATGTACAAATCTCTTATCTTGAAATTTATTTATTAATTCATTTGAATTTACTGAACTATATTCATAAAATTTTGAATTATTATTACCCAATATTATAACTGCTAAATCAACTTGACATAAAACAGCCAATTCATGAGCTTTCTTAAATAAACCAGCTTTTCTCTTAACAAATGTTCTATAGTTGATGTTAGTAAATGGAATTCCATATCGTCAAAAAATCAATAAATAACATACACTTTTCTATTACGTTCTTCATTAATTGGTTGAATTGAAATTTTTCTTCTACCCATGATGTATATATATATATATTGTTTGTTTAACTTGGCACTTTTCTGCTAGGGAATTGATCAAATAAGTATATGCAAATCTATTAATATGATTTCTTTACGACTGAACAGAATAAAATTTCAATATTGATGAATAATTTTCAAAATTAATGATCATACGTAAATATATATATGAAAAATCAGACTAAACTTTTCCTTTAAATGTAATTGTGACTGCTGATATTTTGATTATTTGAACGACAACCCACAATAATTATTTTCTATGGAATGCTTTAACTGGAATGTTGAGCTTTTAAGGTTATGATATGATCTGATATTTTCTCTCAATTTCACCTATATGCTGGGGTCTGCTTATGGACTTTGAATGTGATATGGTGATAGTAGAAGTGGCAAAGGGCTTGTAGAACCTGCGTTGAGCGATGGCCAATTGTTATGTTGAAGACTGCGAGGTATCTGGTCTGGTCTGAGAAGTGATCTCTTTGAATTGAATGGACCAATTTGAACTGATCTTTCACGATTTTTAAATGAATTTGATTATAATTTTATTTGTTTTGATTTGATTTCCCACTAAATTTTTATCTTTGTATTAAGTTTTTTTTTTTAATAATTGAGAGAAAAAATCCATTTGTTGCTAAAAATAGAAATTTTAAATTTTTAAGTTATAAGAAATTATGTAATCGTACAGATTGACACCAAAAAAACGACCATAATTACTAAATGTGGCAATACGAGTACTTTTTACGCCAAATGGCATAACTTCAAGTGCCGAAATCCCCATTTTGCCTAAACAAGTAATTTCTTCCAATTTATTTCGCCAAAAACCTAATTGACACGGTGTGCGATGACAGTCAAATTTGATTTTTTTTAAGTTTTCGAAATTAAAGTATGGGAAATAAATAAAATGTACAATACAACAAAGATATCAATCAGCTTTTAACTAAACTCACCGAGATATAATGTACAGACCTATCGGAAATAGCTTGGTGATAGGTACCAGAAGATCCACCACTGGTCTTATTTCTACAAGAACCTCAATCATTTCATCTTACCAATTTTCAACAACTACAAAAACTCAAAAAGAAGAATCAAAATCAAAATCAAAATCCAAAAAAAGTACTGGTCCAGCTGATAAAAATAACATTTTTGATCCTCGTGTTATAGGGCTTACTAGTGATCAATATATCCCAATTTCATGGAGAAATATTCCAAATCCTTTAAGTTCACCAAGATTAGCTTGGAACGTTGTATTAAGAAAAATTTATACTGTTGGTATAAATACTATTCAAGTTGCCTTATTACGTTATCAAACTGGATTAAAACCAAAATTCCTATTATGGAAAAACAATGCAATTGAAAACTATGTTCAAGTTAATAAATCATTCGCTTCTAAAACAGTTAAAGATGTTCATTCATCAGTTTCAATGTGGGTTGAAGAATCTTTAAAAAATAGATCTGCTTCAATTCCAAATAATATTAGATTATCTTGGAAATTAGTTAAATTTAATGAAACCCCAAAATTAATCACTTTTAGACCTTTAATGATGCCAGGAAGACCTGTTGAACATGTTCAAATTGTTTATAGATTCAACACTAAACAACAATTGGTTAAAGTCAATTTAGATAATAATAAAACTGATAAAATCACAAGAGATGTTACTGATCATGTTGGTTTCTTAATTGATTTACATACAAATGAAACTATATTATGTGGTTCTGTTTTCGAAAATGCACCAACTGATAAAATCCCAAAACCTGAAGATATTGATAGATCTGTTATTATAAAAGAAATGCGTGAACGTGGTGATATCTTTAGATCTCCACCTCCATCAATCGCAGATAATTCCAAAATTACAAAAGATGAATAATTTGAATCATTCATAATGATTATATTAAAAATCAAAATTTAATTTTATTTCATAACGTTATTCTTGTATATATACACAATTTTATTTTTTATTTTATAATCATAATATAATAATATATAAATCAAACAAATGCATGTACTCAATATTTATAATAATAATTTACAACTTAGACATATTTCCAGCCTATTTCTTTTGTTGCATTGATCCCATAACATCAACATAACCTCTACCACCTCTTTTCTTTCTTCTTGTAGTTGCAGCTGATCCTGGACCTCCTGTTAATCCAATCAATGAATCTAGATCACTTGCTGCACTAGCAGGTTTCTTTGGTGGTAAAGTAGCACTTGATGGTCCTGATGGTGGTGCAATGGAACTTGGTGGACCACTTGCTAATGATGGTGGTGCATTACCCAAAGGTGATTTAATTGAACCTTCACTAACAGAATCTGAACGTGGTTTACTTAATGAACTTGGTTTTTTCTTAATAATTGGAGGTGGTGGTGGAGCTGCTGCTGCTTTAATATCTTCAGGTTTAGCATCTTTATCAATCCATCTTTTCAAATTTTCATCATAAATCAATCTATTTTCTTCACCTAATTTGGCACGATAAACTTTTGGTCCATTATCATTTTTACGTAACCAGCCAAACCAACCTTTACCATTTTCTTGATCTTTATTTTTCTTAATCGATTTTTTACGTTCAATTTTAGTAGAATTGTTGTTATTCGTACCATCATCTTCATCATCATCGTCATCTTCATCATCAACAACATCATCAAAAAATTCTTCATCTTCTGGTATATCACTAATATTATTAGTCTTTGGAAGTTCATATTCTGTGAATTTTGGTGTTGGTTCTTCATATTTTGCATTTAAACTTGATGTTTCAGATGCTGAAGTACCTGGTTGATATGGTGCAAATTTCGATGTTTTTGAAGTACCAAAAGTTGGAACTCCACTTGATCCATCAAATGATTGACCTGTTGATTGTGGAACATTTGGTTGATATGGACTAAAATTGGATTCCGCTGGACTTGTAGAGACTGGGTTTGGTGAATATGGATTTGAAGATCCAAATGTATCAAGACTTGATGCTGGTGGAGGTGGTGGAGCATAAGGATTTGAAGCTGATGAGACACGTCTTGATGATAATGGAGATGTACCTTGAGATGGAATTTGTGAAGCCTTTGGTGGAGCTATGAATTCAGGTTCATTTGGTTTAGATGATTCATCAGCTTGGACTTGAGGTTGAGGTTGCCCTTCTGGTTTTGGAGGTTGAACAATTGGTTTTGGAGCTTCTGGAGCTGGTTGTGATGGTTGGTAATGATTAATTGCACCAAAATCAACATCACCAGAAAAATCAAACTTTTCAGGTTCATGAACAGGGTTTGATGGTGTATAAGATGTTGGTCTAAATCTGTTAGCAGCTGAACTTTTCTTTGGTCCACTTGATGAAGTGCCACTTGCCTTTGGTGCATATGGTGAAACATGTTTAATTGGTGGTAAAACCGGTGGTGGAGGGGCTCCGACTTTAGCTTTACTGACGGAAGGTTGATTTTGAGCAGCAGATTCAGCTTTTGGCTCTGTTGTTATAGATGGTGCTGGAGGTGAGAACACCTGTGGTTGAGAAGCAGTAGCTTGAACGGGTGGTTCAGGTTGAGAAGCAGCAGCTGCAACAGGTGATTGTGGTAGTTGATATTGATGTGGTAATGGTGTAGCTGATGTGATTTTTTCTTGACCTTGTTCAAGTTCTGGCTTTTGTAATGCAACATGTGGAACTGGATCTTGAGCTTGTTCTGGTTGAGTACCAGGTAATTCTTCTTTATAAACACTAGTAGCAGATTTATGCGGAGCATTAAATGATAAACCGTCAACAGTGTCATCACCAACTTGTGAATCATCACCGATAATTTCTGTTGATTCTTCTAAATCATCTTGTGGTTGAGGATTCGAGTCAAATTGAGTAACTGGAGATGGACCAACGTCAAATTCTTCACTTTCAACTCTATTGATTCCATTTTTGGCAATATCATTAGGTTGGTCTTCATTGCTAAATTTATGACCATTTTCAAATTCTTCAAATGAACCTTCAGTTACTTCTTGAACAGATTCATCAACATCTGGTCTGATCTCAACAGGTTCTTGAGTTGGAACAACTGGTGAAATTGAAGACTTTTTAGGTGCAACTGGATGTGCTGGTGGTGGAATTGATGGTTCTTGAGTTGGAGCTTGTGGTTCAGCCTCTTGTTTCTTCCCAGCTGGAGGTGGTGGTGGTGGAACTGTCTTTTTAATTGGTGGCGGTGGAACTGTCACTGGTACTTGGGCATGCTGTTGCGGCAAAGCTTCAGGTTGAGAATAGTCACTATTTGTTCTAGACAATTGTGGAGGAGTATAACTATTTGATAGATGTGATTTTGGAGGTAATGCGTGTTGAACATATGAATTTTTAGGAGGTGGTGCTTGACTTGGAGAGCGTGATGGTATTTGTGACACTGTTGGAGGTTGAATCAACTGATCTAGTGATGTTTGTGATGAGACAGAAGCTGGACCTGCTTTTGGTGGTAAATAAGATTTTGAAGCTTTCGAATGGAGTGAATTTCCTGAACTTGGTTGACCTGCTTCAGGTTCATATACAACTGATCCAGTATTTGATTGAATCGATGATCGTCTTGAAACAGCATCATTACTAGCCACTGGTGTATATCTTGATGGTTTTGAATTTGGTGAACCGCCGTATAATTCAGCAAGTGAAGCTCTTGGACTACTTCCACGGCTTGATATTGGAGTTTGTGCACTAATTCTTGGTGGTTGCCCAAAATGTGGAGCAACAGCAGAGTTAGCAGCATATGGGTTTGATGGAAGTGGAGCTTTAGCCACTTTTGGTCTCAATTCAACATTTGAATCTGGTCTCTTTAAAGCTGGTGGGGTATAAGCATTTGGTGCTTGACCATGAGCTAAACGTGAAGTTTGGAAAGTATCATTATCAGCTGAAATACCTGTTGGAGCATACATATTAGGACGTACTGATGTGGCTGGTGGTTGTGATTGTTGTCTTGGAGCAGCACTATAAGCTTGTTGACCCTGAGGTTGAGCTGCATTTTGTAACGACAGATATGAAGAGGTTCTTGAAACTGTTGGTGTAAATTGACTGAATACACCAGATTCTTTGCCTTTGCCTTCAGCACCTTCTTCACCACCTGAAATGAACTTATTCAAACTCTTATCTAAGGTACCCCAGACCTTGTCAAGTTTCGGTCTCCCAAACCAGCTACCATCACCTGCACCAGTACTGGACAATCTTTCACTCAAAACTTTAGCATAGAACAATGATCTTGGATTAACAGTACCTTTTGAAGCCTTGAAAGAAGTTGTAGCAGCATCCAAATATTTTTGTGCTTCAGTTAATAAATTGTAATCTGCTAAATAACTAGCATGTTGTAAGTAAATGGAAGATAAATCTGAAGCAATACCTTTTTCAAGCAAAATCAAGCCATAAATTTCCAGGTATAATGTTAAACGAACTGATTTAACCGTTTGTAAAGCAGCCAATGGAGCATCACCAAGAATCAATAAGATATAAGCTGGAACGATCATTTCATTTTCAATTAAGAATTTACCAAATTCAGCAATAAATGAAGCAGAAGCTAATGAATTATTCGCAAGAACAGCATTTGTTAGCTCTTTCCAATTATTCAAAGCCCAGATATTCTTTTGTGGAACTGTTTTGAATTCATTAATCACAGTTTGTACATCACCAGATAAAATTTGGAACAAAGTTGATAGGAAATTATCATGATCACCACTAAATTCAATAGCCAAATAGTTTTTAACCATATTCAGCCAAGCTTCTTTGCTAATAACACTTGAGATAAGTAATGCTAATGCATAATCTTGATGGCCTAAAGCTAAATTTAAAGCTTGTTCTTTTTCACCTGTTGATATTAAAGAGACCAGTTGCCTTTTACTCAAATTGTGTTTATAATCAGCTCCAAGACGTTGTTCATTGAAAGCTTGAGTAGGCTCAACATAATTCACATGAGTGTTACCTAAGGTAAAGACGCCTTTTTTTTCAGCTTCGCCTGAAAGTTTATATTTCAACACTTTGAGTAACTCTAACTCGTGTTCAAATGTGCCTGATAAATGTTGAATTTGTTTATCTAAATAGCTCAAGATACCTGGAATATTCTTTTTTGAAATCGTAGGAAATTCTTTTAATGCAACGTCGTTCAATATTTTTTCAGTGCTAACAACTTTAATATTATCAGTCAAATAATTATTTGTTTTAATATAATATGATAATTTTTGACCATTACCCCAACTAAACACTGGAAATTGTCTTGTCCATAATTGTTCTGGATTAACAACTTTTTCAACGATTGGTTGTGGAGGAAATTGAGAAGCAACTTGTTGGTTGTATTGATTAGATGGTGTAGGTAAGCTTTGAGTTTGTTGACCTGGTGCATATGGTGATTGGTGATGTTGCTGTTGAACATTATGTGGAGGTTGCAATGCTGGTTGTTGTTGAGCTTGAGGTGGTGGTGGATATTGATATTGTGATGGGGCACCAGGACCTTGAGGAATTGTTGGGAGTTGTTGTTGCTGTTGTTGCTGTTGTTGAAGTGCTTGTTGTTTTTGAAATTGAGCGGCACTATATGGATCATATTGATTTGCTGTTGAGCTTGTTTGTCTTCTATGATTAATAGGAGCATATCTTGTACTTGATGGTGTATTTGGTGACAAAAAGCTCTGTGAAGGAGATGCAACATTTAAATTATTGGTGTTCAGAGCTGGAGGTTGACCTTGAATTTGATAAGCATTTGTAGAAGGTAATGATGGACCAGCATGTGAAGCACTTGGACCACTTGGACCACTTGGAGGTGCGTATGGATTAGCTGGTGCATACTTTGATGCTGTAGCTTGTGGAACTGGTTGAGGAGGTGGAGTTTGTTGTTGAGCCTGTGGAGGACCCTGAGGTGGTGCTGGACCTGAAATTTGTTGTTGACCAAATGATGATGTACGACGTTGATGAGCTAGTGCTAAACCTGGTGTGAAATTTGATAAATCTGATTGAGGTGGTTGTGAACTTGGTGGTGGTGCATATCTATTTGCTTTCGGTGGACCTGCTGGTGGACCTGAAGCTGAAGCTAAGCTTGGAACTTGAGGAGCATATGGTGATTGTTGAGCTTGAGGTTGTGTTTGTTGTTGTTGAGCAGCTGGTGGAAACGCATATGAATTTTGTGGAATTGAAGGAACATTTGGGGTAACCATAGGTGAAGCAGGATTAGAATATCTTCCAGCTATAGCTGAGGCTTTTGGTGGAGCTCTATTTTGTGGTGGAGCTGCATAAGGATTTGGTGGTGGAACTTGTTGAGGTGATTGATGTAAGCCAATTCTAACTGGTGGAGGACGGTTAAAATTTGAATCAATTGAGCCAGTAGCTGATAAATTTGAAGCTCTTCTAATTGGTTTTGCAGGTGCAACTGGTGGTAAAATTGGAAGCTCTTCAAAAAATGAAGATTGTTTCTTCTTAACCGCACCAGGAATTGATGGAGTAGCACCAGGAGTAGCACCAGGAGTTGTTGAGCGAGGTGGTCCAACTGGAGGTGTAGCTTGACTTGGTCCACGAGCATATGGATTCAATTGTGGAGTTGCAGCAGGTATTGATGGTGATGGTGGAGCTTGGCCATACGGTCTTGCAAAAGGGGTTGAAGAAACAGAGCGTGCTGGTTTTTGAACAACAGGCTTTTGAGCAACTAAATCAATTGGGAAATCATAAGCATCTGATTTTTGTTTATTTTGATTTAATTTTTTGATATCAAGATGTGATTGTGATTGTGGATGTTGATATGGAGTTTGAAATTGATTATTTTGTGGAGTATAAGGATTAAATGAATGTTGTTGTTGTAAATGAGGTGTTTGAAGAGGTTGAGTTGGCTGTGTAGGTTGATAGTTTCTACTTTTTGCAACATTCAACTGTGATTGAGCTGGTTGTTGTAATTGTTGTGGTTGTTGTTGAGGTTCATCATCAAGTAGCTCATCATCTTCTAATAAATCATCATCCATATCTAAATCTAAATCTAAAAATGAGAATTTCTTATCATCTTTCTTCACTTCTGTAGCTTCGGCAGGTTTTGCTGGTGAAGTGCTACCACTAATCAATGCAGTAAAATCATCTGCTTTAGCTTCACCGCCAAATAGTTCATCAGCTGGTTTTTCCTCATTCTTTAGTTCTTGTGAACCTTCATTGACAGCTTGTTGTGAATTGTTATTAATTATTGAAGTAAAATCATCACCTTTAGACTCCCCACCAAATAGTTCATCAGCTGGTTTTTCCTCATTCTTTAATTCTTGTGAACCTTCATTGACAGCTTGTTGTGAATTGTTATTAATTATTGAAGTGAAATCATCACCTTTAGACTCACCACCAAATAAGTCAGCAGCTGGTTGTTCATCAACTTTAGTTTCTTGTGGTAATGCTGATGGTTGATCAACTTTGGTTTCTTCAGCATGTTGTTGCTGTTTCTGTTGTTGCTGTGCGTGATCATTATTTATTATAGCAGAAAAATTATCACCTTTTGAATCATCACCGAATAATTCAGAAGCAACTGGTTCTTGAACTTTGTCTTCACTAGCTGTAATCTGAATTGGAGCGTCGTCAACTTTGTCTCCACAACCTGCAACTTGAATTGGAGCATCTTCAACTTTTTGTTCATCATTATTCTTTATTATTGAGCTGAAATCATCATTTTGAGATGATCCAAATAATTCATCAACAGGTTTAACCGATTCATCAGGTTTTTGTGTAACTACTGGTTGTTGTTGTTGTTGTTGTTGTTGTTGTTCAGGAACAATTGGTTGTGGTGTACTCTCTTGAATAAATGATTGATTTTGACTAATAGCAACATTGAAATCATTAACATCAGAAGAGCCGAATAAATCATCATTATTTCCCTCTTGTGGTTCAACTGATTGAACAGGTTGAGTAACTTCTTTTTGAGGAGCTTGTGCACTGATAGCTTTACTAAAATCATCATCATTTGAACCACCAAACAAATCATTAGATTCCACGGTTTCATTATTATCAATATGTTGATCTGGAACATTTGGTGTAGGTTCTTGATGTGTTTCATGCGGTTGTTCATCTTTTGATTCCCAAGGTAATGAAGATTCTTCACCACCAAATAATTCATTTGATTTATTATCAACAATGGTTTCTGGAACAGATTCTTTAATACCTTCAACAGATTCAGATAAAGCAGCTTGAACTGGTATTTTATCTTCAGGTTTAGCCTCTTTAACTTCGTGTAATTCTTCAGTTATGATGGATGTTTCTTCTTGAACAGGTACTGGGAAAGTAACAGATTCTTCAATAGCAGCAGTGGCTGGAACAGGTTCTTGTAATTGTACTGGTTCAACAGGCGCTGTATCTTTTATTTCTTCCACTGTTTCACTTAATGCAGTAGCTATTGGTGTTTGATCTTGAGGTTTAGCAACTTGAATTTCATCTTGAGTATTAACTATTAGTTCTTGGTGCTCGACTTTATCTTGAATTTCTGGAACAGTTTCACTCAATGCAGCTTCAACAGGTATTTTATCATTTGGTTGAACATCAATAGCTTTTGTTGTATCTTCTTTTACCTCTGATGATTCCTGTTGTTGATTTACTAAAACATTCACCACGCTTGTTTGTTGAGATACATCTCGTATAACGTTTGAATCAACCACCTTTGATTCTGGTATTTCTTGTGTAGCAACATTATCTGTAGTAGTAGCAGTCTCTTCTTGAGGAACAGGTAATGGATCAATTGGAGTTGGCACGATTGGTGAATCAATTGGTGAATCAACATCATCATCACCTTCACCTTCTTCTTCAACATCTGGACTTATAGCATGACCAGCATCTTGTTCATTAGCATTGGCATTAGCACCATTCTTCTTCTTCTTCTTCTTCTTCTTTTTCTTTTTCTTAGCTTTCCCTGATTCTCCAGTAACGGGATCATTAACCACACCAATATTTGATTGTTGACCTTCTTGATCTGGGGCTTGATTCGGTGTCTCTTGTTTTGGACCCGCCCCTGGGGGCAATTGAGCATTAGACATGATGATCTGAGCAAATAGCAATATCACTCTGTGTCTCTTTTACTCAATATCACAATGAAAACAATGACTTTCCTTTATGGAATCCTTCTCGTTTCTTAACTTTTGTTGATTTGATCTTTTGTTGTTACATTCAAAAAAGTTCAACGTAGCGCTTAATTTTGAAAATCCACCAAACGAGATTTTCGCGGAAATTCTGTCAAAATTTAAAGTGTCAAATCATTACATAATCTCTTATACAAACATGACGTAAGCTGATTTTCTTTTTTTTTTTATTTTTTTCAAATCGCATCTCAAATTTTTTTTTTTTGTATTGGTAATAATCAAAATTATTATTGGTTTGTAAAATCTTTAATATAGAATATTTCAAAAACACAGTCCAACTAAAGCCCTATTCATACCATAATACATATATATATACAACACAGAATAAAGAAATGGCTGTTGGTGTGATCAAGAGCAAGCAAAAACTTGCCCCAGAAAAAGAACGTTTTTTACAATGTTGTTCAGATATTACATTAGAATTAATTGATTCATTAAAAACATCTAAAGAAATAAATTTAAATGGATTAATTACTAAAAATTCTAAAAAATATAGATTAAAAGCTCAACCACGTCTTACAGATGTTATTAATTCAATTCCAGATCAATATAAAAAATATTTATTACCAAAATTAAAAGCAAAACCTGTTAGAACTGCTTCAGGTGTTGGTGTTGTTGCTGTTATGTCAAAACCTCATAGATGTCCACATATTTCATTTACTGGTAATATTTGTGTTTATTGTCCAGGTGGTCCAGATTCAGATTTTGAATATTCAACTCAATCATATACAGGTTATGAACCAACTTCAATGAGAGCTATTCGTGCACGTTATGATCCATATGAACAAGCAAGAGGTCGTATTGATCAATTAAAACAATTGGGTCATAGTGTTGATAAAGTTGAATATATTGTTATGGGTGGTACTTTTATGTCATTAGATAAAGAATATCGTGAAGGTTTTATTACACAATTACATAATGCATTATCTGGATATAATGGTACAGATATTGATGAAGCAATTTTATATTCTCAACAATCATTAACAAAATGTGTTGGTATTACTATTGAAACAAGACCTGATTATTGTACAAAGACACATTTAGATGATATGTTAAAATATGGTTGTACAAGATTAGAAATTGGTGTTCAAAGTGTTTATGAAGATGTTGCAAGAGATACAAATCGTGGTCATACTGTAGAATCTGTTTGTGAAACATTTGCAATTGCAAAAGATGCAGGTTATAAAATTGTTAGTCATATGATGCCTGATTTACCAAATGTTGGTATGGAACGTGATTTAGCTCAATTTAAAGAATATTTTGAAAATCCAGATTTTAGAACTGATGGTTTAAAAATTTATCCAACTTTAGTTATTAGAGGTACTGGACTTTATGAATTATGGAAAACTGGTAGATATAAATCATATAATGCAAATGCATTAATTGATCTTGTTGCAAGAATCTTAGCTTTGGTGCCACCATGGACAAGAATTTATCGTGTTCAAAGAGATATTCCAATGCCTTTGGTTTCTTCAGGTGTGGAAAATGGTAATTTAAGAGAATTAGCATTAGCAAGAATGAAAGATTTTGGTACAAAATGTCGTGATGTTCGTACAAGAGAAGTCGGTATTCAAGAAGTTCATCATAAAGTTCAACCAGATCAAGTTGAATTAATTAGAAGAGATTATTATGCAAATGGAGGTTGGGAAACTTTCCTAAGTTATGAAGATCCAAAACAAGATATTTTAATTGGTTTATTAAGATTAAGAAAAGCATCTAAAAAACATACATATAGAAAAGAATTTTTAGGACAAAGAACTTCTATAGTGAGAGAATTACATGTTTATGGTTCAGTTGTTCCATTACATTCTCGTGATCCAAGAAAATTCCAACATCAAGGTTTTGGTACATTATTAATGGAAGAAGCTGAAAGAATTTCAAGAGAAGAACATGGATCTGAAAAAATTAGTGTTATTAGTGGTGTTGGTGTTCGTAATTATTATGCTAGATTAGGTTATGAATTAGATGGACCATATATGTCCAAAAGTTTATATTAGGACCTAAAACCTTAATTCTTTAATGAAAATATTTATTTGTACATATGAATCATATGTTGTAGTATGCTACGATAATTCGAAGTAGTATTCATAAACATGTCTATTATAAAACAAAAACAAAAACAAAACAAAAAATCATTAAACTAATTACCCAGTTTTATAAATTCATCCCATGCGGTTTCACAATGATTTAAAAATCTTTGTTTATCATCATTTAAATCTTTCCCATTTCTTTCAAATCGAAATCTAAATACATTATTCAAAATTCTTAATTCACCATCAATAGGATCTTTCCCCAATATTCCCTGAGCTTCTTCAGCTTCAGGTTCAATTGCATTATTTTCAACATCACTTTCACTTTCTTCTTGAATTTTCTCTTCAATTTTTAAATTCCCACCAATGGATTTTTTCGGTATTTTTTTGATTCCTTGTTCTTCATTTTGCTGATCTTTAGGTATAGCACTTGAAGGTCTTATATTAATTTCACCATGATCGAAAAATTCACGTTGAGCACTTAATGGTTGAGCAGCTAATGGGGCCATTCTTTCACCTTTATGGAAAACATCAACAACACCTTCTTCTCTCTTCATTCTAAAACCTCTATAACGAGCTGTTGAATTACCACCTGCAGTTTTTGGTATAGCAGATCTTGGTTGATGTGATGAATAAATTGCAGATTTTGGTATACCAGTTCTTGCACCTGAATATTGATATTGATAAGGTGGGATTGCAGTAGCTGATGGTGGTACTTGTTGTTGTATTGTAGATGATGCTGTAGCTTTTCTAATTCCATATGGAGTCATTGGTGTGAATGATGAAGTTGTAGCTGTGGAAGGATATCTTAAAGGTGCAGTACCAGGTTGTTGTAATCTATTCTTAGTTCTTATATTTTGGAAACCAGGTTTTGATGCAGTTTTAGGTGTTAGATATTGTTGGAATTGATGATAATGATGTGATGGAGCTGACATGATTGTTGGTCTTGCTATTAGATGTTGTTGTTGAAGATTTAATGGAGGTGGTGCATTTCTTTTCAATCTTTTGGTTGATGAAGGTATTGATAATGATTCTAAAGGAGCAGTTAACCCAGTTGGAGTTTGTCTAGCAGCAATCAATTGACGTTGTTGTTGCTCTATAGTCTTGGATATTAAGATTGTTGATTGCATTTGAGGATCTAATGGTGGTAAACCTGGAGATAGACATTGCATCGCGTACTGGGACATGTTTGAACTCTTTGAATCACTATGAGTGGAATCTTTCAAGTCTAAATTAGCAGGTCTTGGTCTTTTCTTTAATGGTTTTTCTTGTGGTGGGTGTTCTATTGGTGAAGTCATGTTTTGTATTATAGTAGTTGGTATTCCAATTTCTAAGAGTAATTATTTCCTGGTGGGAAGTTGAAGTATAAATTAAATAAATTTGTTTTGGAATGTGAAAAGTGTTTTTGGGGCTCAAAGTAATTTGAAACACGAAAAATTTCGCGAAGAGATTAACTATGTAAAACAATGGAATGAGACTTGTTTGAGGATGAGTGGGTGGTAATACTGAGGGTTGTTCTGGTGTGTTTTAGTAACTTTTTAGTTTTGGTTTTAGTATGTTATTCCACCTCTGTTCTCTTTTTACTCGTTGTTTTCTGGTAGAATTTGAGTTAGTGTTTGACCAGCCCAATACAAAAAAAGTGAAGCAGGTATAAAAAAAATCTGATTATGTAAACTTTGACTAAGCATAAAAGTGGTTTTTATATTACTGTGAAGTTTGAACTGATTTTATACTATGAATAGATTTTGAAGTTGTGAAGAAGGTGATTGATGATAGTAAGATAGAGGTTATGGGTATAACTTATTGGGATAACAGATGTTAAGTGATAAGCTATACTACGATGTTTCATGTTGAAAGATTGGGATAATCATGTATTTTTATACAACAATATAAAGATATCATTAACCATGATTTATAAATTTGCTTAAAGTTGTATCAAATGAATTTCTATTAGATCAACCAGAAAACACTAATGAACAACTAAGCGGTAATTTACTAGGAAAACAACTTTGCAACAATGTTTCAATTTTAAAAAACTTATTCAAAACAAAACAACAACAACGAGGGTATATATTAAGTGCTTGTTACAAAAAACAATATTAAAGATACTTGGATTTATAGTACGTAGCTAGAATATATTGTTTGAACTTGAGAAATAGAAAAATGTGGATTTTGGCCGTTATTTATAAAATTTTCAAATCACAGCGGTTAATTTTAGCAATATTCAATACCAAAATTATAATGATATCAAAGACAGTGGTTAATGGCTATCAATATACTACAATGAATACTAAAGAAAGATAATCACAATATGTATTAAACGTTAATAGATATCAATTCTCAGATACATTTGTTTAAACAATCATGATTAATTAATGTAAATTACTTCAACGTCAAATTCCAATTTAAAGTATAACTAAATTTAAATATAATCATGAGTAGGATATTAGTTAATAATGAAAAGCATTTCAATTGAGAACAAGTTAAATTAAAACAAATCTGATCATTTGTGTAATCAAAAAGCTGCTTGTTTCCAGATAATTCTTGAAGCTTCAGGTATGGGTTGGGCAATCTTTAACTAATGACGAAACAAGTACCACAATGCTGCTATTCATGAAGATTGTTTTATAGGAATTGAATATATTTAAATATGTTTTTAAAATATTTTGTTGTAGTACAGATAAATATATTATAATATACACAAAAACAAAAATCAACTGAGCGGCTAATTATATTTTTCAAACACCACATATACATGACAACAAAATTGATCATCTATTATATGAAAACAAGAATTCATGTATATTATCCACAATTGAAATCATAATCAGCTTTTAATTTTCCACCAAAATACATGATTAGACTAGATATATATGAAATATATGATTATCATCTAGTCTTAATTGATATAGCTATTTATATGTAATTGAACTGTTATAAGCTAATACTCAAACTTCGTCATCATGGACTGATATAGTAGTATAATCAACAACAGATTTGCAAACGATCATAGTACTGAACATCCAAACGTTCAAAATTAATATCTAGTGATATTATGTACAAATCATCAAATCATCAAATCATCAAATCGATTAATGAAATGAATCAGGCTACGATGAATGGAATTAGAGCTTTTACTACAGTCGATTTGAAAAACAATATAATTATAATGTGTATTAAATAAACAATCACTAATTCAACATGTGTATATGATTGATATTATTAAACTCATTATGCTAATAAAAATCATAATATTGGATATTGAAGTTCCATCAGGGGTCATAAACCAGCTCTTTTATACACAACATATGATGATACAAAAATTCATGAAAACATTTGATAAATTAATTTACCTGAGGCAGGATCTTAACTATGGCAGAAGCCACAAGATGGATAATGATAAACTATTAAATCAATGCAGCTGTGATATAACGTCCATGTACTACTTCTTTCGATTATTCAAAAGAGAATTTTACCACTAGTTATATACTAAATTCTCATGATATTTAATTTCAAATATTTAGATTTGGTCATAAAACCACAAAACCAAAACAGTTGTTGTGCTGGCGGCTAATTAAAATTCAATTGATCAATACTTTACATATGCGTGAATCACAAGGAAAATGATACAAATGGTAATAACTTATGGTCTTTTAATTATATTTGAACAATAGTATAATCAGCTCGATGTAGAATCTACAAGTATAGTTAAAAACAACTCAAATAATCATTCATTCTAATCTAATCATCTTTATTTAAAACAATGATCAAGATCCAAGTTGAAGATTATATAAAACTAAAGAATGAAATCAATCATTGAAACATTAACATGCATAGTAGCACCTTCTGGATCTAAAACCATTGATGATTCTTTGATTTAATTCATAAAATATCGATTCAACGTATGGTGTTAATATCAAACAGGAGCTTAATAACTTAAGCTAAGGACTAGTTGGTGATGACTAGGTGATAACTAGGTGACGACTTGGTGAAGACCCGGACAAAATTAATCATCATTCATTATATCTCCCAGTCTATTGGAAAAATTAAGTCAGTTGTATACGGCCTGGACAATTCAAGTTTGAAACTTTTGCAGGATTTAAATATAATTTTAAAATAATATATGCGCGGCTAACTAATTAAGGGGTTCAATTACTAAAAGATCATAGATACTACATTCATTGAAAAGTAAATCACAACGTTTATTAATCAGTATCAATATCATCTAGAAGTATAATTGAATGGCTGATAAAATCCTTTGTGTAATTCAAAATGTATATCAATAATAGTTCAAAGATCTGTAGATAACCCTAAAATTTTATCCATGATTATGCCATATTGATATATATGTATTGAATGATATGATGTTAACTGGGAACAATAAATATCAACACTAGTAAAGAGATGGTGAACGACTTAGAGATAATGATGAGAACAGCTATCATTCATATTCTCAAATTAAGAAAAATTCAAGGACTTGTTCATGTTATATAAATAAAAATGATGATTGAAATTTTGAATTACACAAAACCAATTGGGCGGCTACAAAACCAAATATCATAATATAACCAATTGTATAATTGAATGATTGACTTAAAAATGACGTTTATTTCTATAATTGAATCATAATCAGCTTTTAGTTGTACACCAAAAGACATGATTAAATCATTTGAAATAATATTTGTTTATAGTGAATCTAGTCTTGTGATTATAATAAGTAAAGAATTTGAAAATCTCAAATATTCTCTTCTAATTAAATGTAGAGCTAAACACCTTGATTTCTGGTCTATTCAAGATCCAATAAAGAACCAAGAAGCTGTTCTTATGTGAAAGAATCAACGCAAGCAATTTGCATTGAAAGAAGCCAAACTAACATTTACCTTCAATAATTCGGAAAGTTTTATTAGAATGACATTACTAAATCCTGATACAAGTTACAACATTCAAAGATATTTTCAATGATTAGTAGTAATATTTTGTTTTTTGAAAATTTGTATTTTTGAAAAGGTTTATGTATGGTACGTACCATATTTCATATTACTAGTTAGTACTGTTTATAATGAAACAACCGGTACTTGTAGACAATTCCAAATACATTCGTTAAGCAAAAAGGGATCAATTAGCTTGAAATGAATTATAATGAGTAATCCAAAGTTCTATAAGTGACAAATGCTTGATAATACTTGATCATCGTGGTTTTCCCCATTGTTATATGAATAGATCACAGTTGGCTCTATCAGGAAAACTATGGCTCGTATGAATATTGATGAGTATATATTTCACAATGAATCTCAATTTGAACAATGGAAAATCATCTATGAGGATCACTATACTGATATACCAAAAATGACTCTTGTTGTGCTTAAAAGTCTTAGAACACTTGTATGGGGTCCACCACCAGAAACTAAATTAGAAAGAAATCTATTGTTCAAAATTGATTGGTTTGTTTTAAGTTATACATGTTTAGCATTTTGGTGTCTTGCCATTGATACTTCAAATGTTTCAAATGCTTATGTTTCTGGTATGAAAGAAGAATTAGGTATCAAAGGTAATCAATTCAATATCATAAATACTTGTTGGACAGTTGGTTATGTTGTTGGTATGATTCCAAATAATTTAATTCTTTTAAAAATTAAACCAAGTATTTGGATGAATTTTTGTATGTTTATATGGGGGATTTTCACATTAGGTATGTTTAAAGTTAACAATTGGAAACAAATTTGTGCTTTAAGATTTTTCCAAGCTGCTTTTGAATCTGTTATATTTTCTGGTAGTCATATGATATTAGGTGCATGGTATAAACCAAATGAATTAAGTAAAAGAAGTGCCATTTTCACTTCAAGTGCATTAATTGGTGGTATTTTTTCAGGTTCTATGCAAGGAAGGATCCAAAGTACTATGCATGGCTTAAAAGGGTTAAGTGGATGGAGATGGTTATTTATTATTGATTTTTTAATTACATTTGTTGTTGTTATTTATGGAATACTTTGTTTCCCTGATACTCCAGAACTTTGTCATAGGAAATTCATATTCAGTGATGAAGAAATTCAATTAGCTAGATCAAGGGTTATTAAACCCCCACCAATTAGATTAGATAGAACTGTTTTTCTTAGAGTTTTAAAAAATTGGAAATGGTATGGATTTTCTTTATTATTTACATTAGCTGGTGAAAATATTTCATGGAATGCAAATTCTATATTTGCCCTATGGTTAACTTATAATAAATATCCAATACAAGATAGAAATTATTATCCAATGGGTATTAGTGCAGTGGGTATTATATCATCATTTATTTCAGGGATTTATATTGATATGACACATAAATTCCTTCATATTGCCCTGATTGTTTCAACTGTGTTATTAATCTCTACAATATTAATATGGTCAGCCCCATTAAACACAACTGCTGTATTCATAGCACATTATTTAACAGGGATAAGTTATTCAGTTCAACCAGTTTTTTTTGCCTGGTGTAATTTATCTATACAAAATGATGCAGAATTGAAAATTGTCACATTAGCTTCAATGAACATGTTTAGTAATGCAGTTAATGCCTGGTGGGGGCTTTTGTTTTTTGCAGCAGATCAAGTACCATTATCTAAAAGAGGTTGTTATGCCATGTTGGCAACAATTATAACTACTCCATTAGTTGCATTGGGTATTAACTATGGCTTAACCAGAGAAAAACGTAGAAAAGAGCAAATTTCACACGAAGAATTGGAAAGTCAGACAAGTGTGGTCGAAATAGAACACAATGGTATAGATAAACAATGAAAATCTAGTTTAAATAGCTTATAATATATGAATTAATATGTTTCTCCATAGTTAAACACTAAATATTTACCCGCCTTTAAGTGTGGTTCATCATTTTTTTAAGCCCTATTTTTTTTTTAGTAAAACGTCGAAAAAACGAAAAAACGTGAAAATTTGCAAATTTTTATAGAAAAAAAAAACTGAATTCTAAAAATTTATCCTTTATAAACCAACTTTGATTCCATTCAATTCAGTTCAATTGATACTTTTCATAATGTCTCAAGGTACTATTTACGGATCCCCATCCATCAGAGTCGTCCTTTTAAAAGGGTTAATCAAACATTACAAATTAGACATCACTGTTGAAGCTAAAGATGATTTAAACAAGGACATTTTCCCATTAGGTAAAGTTCCAGCTTTTGTTGGTCCAAAAGGTTTTAAATTAACTGAAGTTATTGCTATTGTCTTATACGGTGAGTATTTTAATCTAATCCACACATTGTTTGATTGTTCAATTGCAATGATGAGAAATATTATTCAAAATTATACAGTTATCCCTGTCTTAATACATAATGTCGAGTTTTTTTAAATCTGAAATTTTATCCAATTGAACAATTTCAATATCAATGGTGTGGTGATTCTATGATTTATAGATCAATTGACTAACAATTATTATTCTAGTTATCTCATTAGGTGAAGAAAACTCCCCATTATTAGGTAAAACTAAAGAAGATTACGCTCAAATTATCAGATATTTATCATTAGCTAATAGTGAATTACTTCCAACATTATTTAATGCTTTCGGTCCATTAACCGGTAGAGTTCCATACAACAAAAAACAAGTTTCAGATGCTACCGTTGCTATTGAAAAAATTGTTGCTACTTTGGAATCAAGATTAAACGATTACACTTATTTAGTTGGTGAACGTTTATCATTAGCTGATTTATTTGTTGCTACTATTGCTACCAGAGGTTTTGATCACTTATGGGGTAAAGAATGGAGATCAGCTCATCCAAACATCGTTAGATGGTGGAAAACTGTTACTTCCAATTCTATTTTAGCTGATCAATATTCTGACTACAAATTCAGAGATGCTCCAGTTGAATTTGTTCCACCAAAGAAAGAAAAGAAAGAACAAGCTCCAAAGAAAGAACAAGCTCCAAAAGCTGCTAAACCAGCTCCAGAAGCTACTCAAGAAGAAGCTCCAAAACCAAAACCAAAACATCCATTAGAAGCTTTAGGTAAATCAACTAAATTCAACTTAGATGAATGGAAGAGAGTTTACTCTAATGAAGAAACCAGAGAAACTGCTTTACCATGGTTCTGGGAACATTATGATCCAACTGAATGGTCATTATGGAGAGTTGATTACAAATATAACGATGAATTAACTTTACCATTCATGTCAAATAACTTGGTTGGTGGTTTCTTTAACAGATTATCTGCTTCAACTAAATACTTATTTGGTTCAGGTGTTGTTTACGGTGAAACTAACAACAATGGTATTGTTGCTGTTTTCGTTGTTAGAGGTGATAAACATGAACCAGCTTTTGATGTTGCTCCAGATTGGGAATCTTATGCATTCCAACAATTAGATCCAACAAAACCAGAAGATAAAGAATTTGTTGAAGATGTTTTCGCTTGGGATAAACCAGTCACTATTAACGGTGAAAAGAGAGAAGTTGCTGATGGTAAAAACTTCAAATGATTTAGGATTTTTGTTTAGTTCGTAATATAATATTTTTGGAATATGATTTTGAATAGTAATATTAAGCAAGTAATACAAGTAATTTAATTTAATACTAGATGACACTAATCAATGTATTATACTATGCGTTATTTAAAGTTGCAAAAACTTCTGTCTTTCCGAAGTTTATTCTCTATATAAACCCTCATTCTTAGAGGCCCGATTCTGGTGACAGATACATAAAATCGAGCAGAAAGTTGAGTTAAATATCATCATCCCGAGAAATTTATTTTGATTTTATAGAAAAGTATATAAAGTAAAAAGGATACTCAAAATCTATCGAATGTATGTCATTTATTGCTTTGCTATAAGCACCAAAGACAAGTTTCATACGATAAAACTTAACGCTTAACTGTGACACTAGAAACAAGTGAAATTATCAGAATGGTTTGGATATCACATTACATATTTACAGCCTTATTATTTCTAGTTAATGATTTTATTCAGATGATTTTCCCAAGACTTCATAGATGGATGTATATTGATAGTTTTGATCCTAAAGATAGAATGACTTTCAGTACAAGATTCATGATTACCAAAGTAAGACCAATATCGATTATATTTTGGAGAATGAAAGTATTCTTTTATCACATCAGATTTTGGATTTCAAGCAGAGTTGGATGGATCGGTATCATACCCAGAAAGATAAATGGTTCTGTCTTATATAAATTGAAGAGCAAAAAGGCATCGACCATAGAAACAACATTTCCACAAGATCAGACACCTTCAACTAATTTTGGTGATATATTTCCTTATGAGATTTGGGATAGAATTACAGACTTTCAAATAGCTGATCGTTGTACTTTAACAAGATTGAACAGAGCTTTCTATAATGAGTTTTCTCATAAAATTTATAAAGATTATAGTAATATTCAAATCCTTTTAGTTCTAAGCTCAACGAACAAGATGAAAGATAACGATGCATGTTTTTTGAAATATGGTCCAGATTTCCCTCATAAATGGTATGATGGGTATCAGATTTATTTGAGGAATAAAGAGTCAGAAAAGTTTGAGTATGAATTTCTGGAAGTGAAAACTTACAGGAAATATTTCGAAGAGGCTACATGTGCTTTACCTAAGATGATAATATCACCAGAGAGAGTTATGTTTCTGTTGAATACAATCATGAAAAGATCTGGGTCACTATTGAAAAAACAAATCAAAAGAATGTCGATAGATATTTCTATCTTGACTGGTTATCATGACTTATTCAATTGTTATGATAGCCCTATCAAATCCCAGATGGATAAAGTATCCCAGAACCCAAACTTAAGCATTTTAAATATTGAAAGTCCAGAGTTATATTCATTAGATGTACATGATTACTTTGATGGATGTAGATGGGAAAATGATGGAATCCTAACTAGCTGGGAAAGGTTTGACGTGGAAGCTTGGAAATCATCAAACATGAAGTTCCCAGGAATGGTTTATTTCAAAGAACTTGCGCACCTTTCTGCGTTATTTTACTCTTATAGGGATAGTGGAAGATTAAAAATGTTTTCCGTAAAAGATTCTGGGAGTTTTCAAGATCATAATTCGATGAACAATCACTCGATGTATTACGAAGATATTCATGATTTGACGGTTTTTAGTTTTTATGATGAGATAGCCCGGTTTGCAGCTTATCAATCATACTTTATAGATATCGTAAAAAGACAGTTCAAGACTAAATCAGAGACACAAAACATCATTACAAAAGTCATAGACACAGTATCTTGTATAAGAGAAGGTGACCCAGATGTGTCATTATTCATTAATGGGATTGAACCAGTACGGAGTGGAATTGAGCACCAAAATTCTAAAAGCACTTTTGGAACTTTATCAACTTTTAAATCTCAAATGACTTTATTGAATAGAAGACGTGCAGATAACTGATTCATATACTAATAGCTAGCTATATACATTATAGATCATAGTGTTGAATATTATTATTGAATGGCCTACCAGTAAATTAAAATAAGCGACAACCCTTTTGCAAATTCTTTCTTCAACAGAAAACAATTGAAACATCAAAAGCTAGCTGCTCAAGATGGTAAACTCTTTGGTCCAAAAACTATATTTTCAAAATTGCAATGAATATACTCTATACTCACTAACGTAGTTAACTGATTTTTTCTAGTAAAGACGAGTTGGTGTCAAAAGGATCACTCTTTAATAAAACCAATCAGAAACTTACCATACATAATAGATAGCTATTGAAATATCCAGTCTTTCGAATGTATTCTATAGTTTTGTTAGTAACTGGCTACCTCTCCATTAATCTTGCTGTTAATCGAGTATCTCACTGTTTGACTTGTATCTTGTGTTTTCAATAGAAAGATAAGTTTCTGTTAATGAAGCTTGATGTAACGAACCCCCTGTTGTTGCAAAAAGAAGAGGAAATCCATAAAGGGGAAAGTTCATGATTTATATAGTTTTCAGGCCAAAAATACTGGGGTGGAAGGTGCTCTCAAACCACTTATCTTTGTCAAATTTTTTAAAAAACATACATGACGATTCTATTGTATTATTGATTATTTATACTCTCAATTTTAAGACACAATATTAAGAGTCAATAAGGATATGAAAGTTTAGATGAATCAATTGGATTCCATGATTATAGTAACAATTAAACCTTTCAATTGAAATACCGATATTGGAGTCCCTAAGCTCATGTAGAAATAGTCTTCAATTTTATTACAAGATGTACTACAAACTTTTAAAGAAAGAGCTTGGTAGATTAAGTTATTATACACAGGATCGAAGTCAAATATGATTCATCGCATCTATCAAATGGAAATTTCAAATGAGTTTCTAGCAGAGGTGCTATTCATCAATGAAGTCATGTTGAAGTCAAACAACTAGTTTTGTTCCATTTATGAAATATGTGGCAATCAATCATTCAGCTTATTAAATTATTTCTAATCCTTCGTATCTTAATCACAGCTTCGGCTAACATGTACCGTGGGACTCTGATCAGTAATTATTCTTATACATGAGCATATATGATACATTAATACAATAAATTTTTAAGTTTAATATGTAGTATGTCGCGGAC